>NW_018164689.1:302282-308989 GCF_001263595.1 Phalaenopsis equestris
TATTTCTCCCTGTGGGATCGATATCTAGGACTCCATTAGAGCCCTATATTACTTGAGCGATACGTATACTTGCGTTGACAAATTTGACTTTAACATTATTGAATATTATATTTATACATCTTTATTAAATCAAACATATATATATATATAAAGTCGCAATCAAGTTTTTGGCGTCGTTGCCGGGGATTTAAATCTTCTAGTAGCGTCATCAAATTCTTGTAATTGTTGATTTACAAAAATAGTCGGTCATTCAACAATATGAAAAAGAACTAGAAAATCTTAAATCAGTCATCCAACACAATCATTGGCAGGGAGGCTATGCAAATAGATTGACACACTTCACAAATAAGACACATGGATTCTGATGTCCCTGCCCCCCCTACCATCCAATTAATCCATTTTGAGCAGCAAATAGATGTACAAAATAAAGTGTCAATCTGATGGAACCATCTGTATGTACAATGCGCACCTCGTACCTTAAGGCTACAAACAAGAATTTACCTTGCACTGCACTGATACCTTTAGTTTATGGCTAAACACCCTATCATTCAAACTCTCTTAACAGTCTTGGTTCATTGGAGTTAGCCTATTTTCTAGCTAGACGTCACCAACACATTTCTTCATGAAGAACTTCAGGAAATAGTGTATATGCACAAAGCGAGGAGATATGTTGACAAAAATAAACCGAACCATGTGTGTCTACTACAGAAATCCATTTATGTTCTCAAGCAATCCCCTCGCCGGTGGTTTACTAAATTCACCAGCAAATTACTTCAGCTTGGATTTTGCAAAAGTCAAGCCAATCCATCTCTTTTCATATAAGAGCATAACTCTAATTTAACTTATCTTCTTTTGTATGCTGATGATACTTTGGTGACTGAGAACAACACAAGAACCATCAATAGCCTACTTGATGCACACCAAACTGAATCTCAAATGAAGAAGATGGGCTTCGTCACAACATTTTTCGAAATTAGCATAAACCAAACTTTAATGGGCTTTTTCTCAATCAAACTCACTATGCCTCCAAGATTCTTAAAAAGACATGTATGGAAGATTGTAAACTCAAACTAAATCAAATGGCATTAACATAACCTCTCACAACCGAATTGCAATGACCCTTTGCTAACCCACATCAATACCATCATCTAATCAGCTCTCTAAAATACATAACACTTACAATGTTGGACATAAACTATGTGGTTAATATGCTCTCTCAACAATTGAAACAACTACTACGCGCTCATTTCCAATAACTCCAACGACTTCTTCGGTACATTAAATGAATATTAAGTAAAATACATAACACTTACAATGTTGGACATAAACTTTGTGGTTAATATGCTCTCTCAACAATTGAAACAACCACTACGCGCTCATTTCCAATAACTCCAGCGACTTCTTCGGTACATTAAATGAATATTAAAACTTTGGCTTCCAATCCCACAAGGAACTTTCCTTCACATTTATTCCGACTCCAGTTCGACAAGTGATCCGCTAGGTCATCGTTCTTTCACCAGTTATTGTTCTTTCCATGGTTCAAATTTGATCATTTTACAAGTCAAAAAAACAACTCGTCATTTGTCATTCCTCGACCGAAAAAAAAAATATAGAGCATTGTCTGCAAATCCATGCATGCACTAAACATATCAAAATTGATTATCATTTCATTAGAGAAAAAAATTTTCTCCAAAGAAGTGATAGTTAAATATATCCCTACAAGTGAATAGCCGGTCAATATATTCACAAAGTCTCTATTGACACCTCGTTTTATACTTCTTCGAACCAAGATGACACTACAGCCAAGCTGCATTAGCTTGGGGGATAATAATGAATTTACCTAGTCTTAATGCAGCACTGTCTCCACTACATATGTCCAACATTTTACTTTTATACCATATATATCTAGAATCATCTATGTTGTATATATAATGTTAGGTACTACAGCTAGTCACAAGGGGTAGTAACCTTTCTGTTTGATGATATGATTCATCTCCGCCTCTATTCTTTGATTCTTCTTCTTCTTCTTCGCATTTTATCTATATCTACCAAACATTTGACACTTAAATTCAGCTAGTTTTCAAGTCGTGAAGAAAGGTAGAGGCGATATATTTGGAATAACACAAAAGGATGCATTGCATTATTGCGGCGAAATAAAATGCAATGCACTCATTTTTTCACCCGACCAAACAACCCACATTGCATTGCATTATTGAGGCCAATTCTCATGAGATCATCATTGAACTTCTATCATCTTGAACATAATTTGTTAAATCGTATATGTCAATTAGTAATTTTTATGTGGATCTTTTATATTAAACTATCAATGAAAGAATAAAAATAAAACCAGGAGAAAGATTTCCATTCATACTCTGATGGCCAAAAAATTCATTCAAATATATGATGAACATAGATATGATCTCCCCAAAGCAATCTAGCATCACAACCAATGTGGTCGAGAGCCAAATTACATCATTAGCAAATATTTAAAAACAAAAATAAAAATTACATCAAGAGCATTTCACAGATTTTATGTGAAAAACTCAAAAAAATCCTTCAAAAATATAAGACATTTATATAACATCTGCAAGAAAATCTTTTAGAATCTGAAAATAATACTCAAATTCATTATTCCTTACAGATTAAAATTATAAAGCCATATATTTTTGAACCAAATTCGTTTCATTTTCTTCTCCATTTAAGAAGCCATTTCATGACCCCGCTAACCCTACCACAACCATGCAATCTTGAGACAACACCTTCATCACCTTCCCCATTCCCTTCAACCTCACATCGCACTCCACCTTCATTTTCATCCTCCACAACCTTAATCGCCAAATCTGCGCCCTCACCGGCATCCCCACCATCAACTTTAGCTCCACCGCCTTCTTCGATCCCTGCAGACTCTCCTCCACCTCCTCTAGCACCGCCTTCTTCTCCCCGTGTAACCCTAATTTGAACCTTTTAGACTCCTTCGCCTTCAGGTCTAACTCGGGCGACTCTCCATCCATCAAGACTTTCCCTTTATAACTCAGCCTCACCCCTCGTCCTACGCTTTTCTCGATCGAGTATCCCATCCCAATACTAGGGTTCTTAACCTCCATGAAGATCTCGAACAGAGCCTTCGATTCCATTTCAACACAATCAACATCGAAGACAGGGGCAGTCGGGCGAACGACGATGTAGAAGACGAGCGATGCGGCCAAAAGAGGAATCGCTATGGAGATGAAGACGCAAAGGAAGCGGAGGAAGAAATTGAGGCAAGGCGTGCGTCTTTTCCGGAGAGAAGCGAAATGGGCGCGGTACTCTTCGACAAGACGAGCGTTCTCCTTAGGCGGGACGCGGTAGATCTGATCTTTGGGGACCTGAACGATGTAGGTGAGGGGAGGCGGGTAGGCGTGGACAACGGCGGAGGAGAAGGCGTTATCGTGGGAGGCAGGATGGGGTGGTAGCGGGGGGCGAGGAGCGGGAGCGGGAGCGGGCGGCCCCTCCTCCATTGAGAGATAGGGGGGAGGGGGATGGGTTTAGGAAGGAGGAGGATGGGAAGGAAGGAGAGGCATCTTGATTTGGAAAATGTATAAACGGGGACAGCTTGGTTGAAAATACGTGACCATATATTTTTTTTCTGGCTCCGAGATTTGTGGAGGTTTACTCGGTCCTGGAGAGAAGAGGCTAACGGTCGCGGACGGACCGGAAAGAATAACCGTCGCGAGCCCGCGAGCCGGGTTCAGACCGGTTGTGCGTTTGTTTTTTTTTTTTCTTCATTTTGGATAATTACATACAGACCATCCAAAACTGATATTTGCAAACTAAGCCCTCAATGGATGAAAGAGGGGGGTTGATTTGCAAATAGGAAGTTTTTGTTGGTTTGTATGTAAATTGTTCCTTTTTTTTATGAGGTGGGGAAGGGGTGGGAGAAGATATCCTATTGAGGAATTTCTATAGGAAGTTATATTATGTTTCTGTTTAAACAATTGAGTGAATTTGAGGATCTTCGTCTTCCTCCAATTATTCAAAGCACTTCTTCCACATTCACTCGAAAGCCACATGGATTCTTTTCCCCTCCATTTATTTGATTGTAAGAACCTTCTCCAACCTCTTCTTCTTCATTTGATTGCATATGATTTCTACCATTCTCTTCATTCATCGTTGTTCTGTAGATTTTGCATGCATACCACCCATCTCTGTGATGTACTTTTAATAGAATCTTCAATGAAGCTTACAGGAATTTAGTTCCATTTACTTTCATAGCTTATGGGTTTTATTTCAAAGATTTTCAAGATTTGGGTGATATGCATGCCAAGTTTTTTTTTTCTTAGAGAAAATGTTGCATCCGGACTCCGGACGTCCGGACAACGGCCCGGATGCAGCGAGGAGGGTGGAGGCCCTATTCCTCCCTTCCTCTGCTACCTTCGGGCCGTTGTCCGGATGTAATATTTTTTCGTTTTCTTATGGGTCTTCATACGAGATTTGGTGAAGTTCTTTTTATGTGAATCTTTATGCAAAGTTTGATGAAATTTGTATAATGTGAATATTTCTGTGAGAAGATTATTTATGAAGTTTTTTTCATGTGAGAATCTTTATGAAATGACCAATTTATCAGAAGTTTTTTTTTTTTTTTTTAATGTGAATCTTTTTATGAGATCAATATTTTTGTGAAAGGTTTTGTAACCTACCTTTTTCCACTTAGGCATGAATCAATGTAAGTTATTTTTATGTTATGCGGTTACTTGCTATCAACAAATCAAGCACGTTGTTTTAGCCATTTCTCACTAAAACATCAAAGGTCAAAATAAAACCTCACCCCATATTTTTCATCTGATACTACTACATTTCTTAAATTCTCACTCAAAACATCAAATGTAATGATAAAACTCCATCCCATGACTTTTATTTGAGGCTACTAAATTAGGCACTCTCATTTAGTCATGTCTCAAATTCTCACTTAAACATCAAATGTACCCCACCCATATTTTTCATTTGATCTTGTTACAGAGCATTTGAAACATTGTTATCAACCAAACAAGCACTCTCTTTCAGCCATTTCTCAAACTCTCACTCAAACAATAAAGGTAAAGATACAACCTCACCCCCATATTTTTCATTAGAGGCTACGACATATAGGGCACCCAAAACATTTCTATCAACAAATCAAGAAATCCTCACTCAAACATCAAAGATACATATAAAACTCTATTCCATATGACACTCAGTCATAAATTTGCAAAATCCAAATTCCAATTATAAAGAAAAAAAACAAAAAATCATAAAATCCAAATTCACACTTCAAACTGCAAATGTGAAAGCTAGAAATAACAAAATCCAAATTCTCACTTTAAACCGCAAAAGAGAAAGCCACAAATAAAAAAAAAAAAGTAATTTCATAAAAAAAAAAGTAGATAATTCCGTGAGAGGATGGGGAGCATAACAAATAGATAGAGAACTGGAGATCAAAAGAAAGAAAATGAGCAGAGAGGCAACACGTTGCCACCAGAGAGTGACTCAAGAGAGGAATTATCAAGAGAGTCGTGCCAGAGAGTGACTCAAGAGAGGAATTATCAAGAGAGCCGTGAATAGGGCAGAAAGAACGAGAGAGAGAGAGAGAAGACAATGATGTGAGGGGAGTGTGAGAAGGAAGTCAAATAATAGATTCACGAAGAAACAAGGTGGGAGCAGGGATGAACAAGGTCCCGCATTTACATAAATTTTTAAGAACACCACTATTTCAAACGCTTCATCCGACATTTTCCCGAATCGCCATTAAATCTTCCACAAAAAGAAACTAAAATTAAAACTAGTTAAGAAGAACAAAAAAAACTAAACATTCACATCATACAACTAAAGAAAAACCTAAACTTACCATTAAAAACTTAATTTACAGAAGTTCCAACAAATTACAAACGCTAATCTTGATCATCCATAAAATTAAGCAGCAATTAATTAGTATTCCATACATCTCCAACTTCTCCTCTGCCTCCACCTCTCACTTCCCCTGCTCACCCCCATTTCTCCACCATCTTCAAAAGCCGACTCTGACTTCATAACTCCATCCAATTTCGGTTTCTTCCTCGCCGCCACACCGTAAGCCCTCACCGCTTCAATCAAAAGCTCCACTCCTTCCTTTCTCAGCCACCAAAATCCCACCTTTCTCCCCCTCGGCACCGCCGCCGCCGCAGCAGAGCTTCCACCGGATTCTATGGCGTCAAGCAAGGCGGCGAGCGTCCAGACGGTTGGAAGAGCAGTTGCAGCTGGTGGTGGAAACGCTACCTGGAGGTGATCGCGGGGAAGCAGAGCGCCGCTGAGGAGGGCGCGAGAGGTGAGCTTCACAGCGGCCGACATTCTCACTGCTCGCTGAATTTTGGTTTCAACGATGTCGAAGATGGTACAGCAGCCTCCGCCGACGCCGGAAAATGGAGACTTTACTACTGAAGCGGCGGCGGCGGCGGTGAGTTTGGTGCTGCTTTGGGCGGCGAGGTTCTTCAGGTTATCGTAGGCGCGAGTCCATATTTCGGATTCGTCATGCGGAGAGTCGGATCCTGAATGGAAAAATCTTGATTTGGATAAATATGATAGTATAAATTTTTCTTAGGTCGTTTATTTTGATTCATTTAATCAACTTCTCTTTTATTGTTGCAACAATTTTTAATATTTTTATTTAAGAATGTTTCCTTAAATCTACGTATATAATATGGTTATATATATATTAT
>NW_018164689.1:309057-309573 GCF_001263595.1 Phalaenopsis equestris
CTTCTATATTTCTATATATATATATATATATGTATATATATATATATATATATAAGAAAATTGATATATGGCAAAGGTCCAAATATCGAATTCTCATACATTTTTTGGCCCTATGATGAGAGCACGCATCATGTGTCTAAAATTCCAGAGCTCCCGTGTCACGATGAAATCGAACACTTGAACTAAAAAAACTTACAGGTCAAGGCTTGCAGCATTATGTATGTATGTATGTATGTATGTATGTATATATATATATATATATATAAAAGTGGCTCGTTAAGCTAACAAGTAGGGCTGTCAAAAAAGCTCGTTGTTCGCGAACAGTTCGTATTCGGTTCGTCAATGAGTTCGTGTTCAATTCGTTCGATAAGTAAACGAGACAAACGCGAACAAATTTTTTTCGTTCGGTTAGTTAAACGAACCAAACACGAACAGTGATGCGTTCGTTCGTGTTCGAGTCGTTATTGTTTGAAATATAAAATAATATAAAATAATTATATATAAAAAATTTATTAT
>NW_018164689.1:309682-311529 GCF_001263595.1 Phalaenopsis equestris
ATATTTTAAAACATTAAATTTTATAAATTATAATATATAATAAAATAATAATAATAATATATTAATATACTATAGTAGTAATATACTAATATAGATATTGTATATTTATATAATATAAGTTATATAATTAATATATAATATTATTTTTATATATTAATATTAGGGATGTCAAACTGGCTCTTCGTTCGCGAACAGCTCGTGTTCGGTTCGTGTTCGGCTCGTTCGTTAAGAGACGAGCACGAGCTTATTTCAAACAAACTAAATTTTAAACGAGCCGAACACGAACACAAGCTTTGTTCGTTTACACCCCTACTAACAAGTCAAGCCCAAACTAGCACAAGTCGAATCTAGCTCGTAATAAAAATAATTCATTAAAAATAAAATAAATACATTAAAAAATAAAATTAAAGATATAAACCTAAACGAATAAGATCATATGAATCACCTCAAAATAATAAAATCTAATAAACACTGCACATATAAAATATATAAAAAAAAATAATTACATCCTTACCATTCCTTCCGACCAGATCCTGATAAGCGCAAAAGCTGGCCAGTATCCCCTCCAGCTTCCGGAAAACATCGCCGGAGCTCTCCCTCGACACGCAGAGCCCATACAGCACTCCCGGCAACGCGAAAACAAACGCCCGCTCGGCAATCCTAACCGCCATCGAATCCTTCGCGAGCATCCACTCATGGTCTCCCACCTTGCACGTCGCCATTGCCACTGACCTCCCGGCCAACCGAATGCTTCGTGCCGAGAATTCGCCCGACCGGAGAAGCTTCGACGACTCGAAGCGATCGCCGCAGAGAACGAACAGCTTCGATTGCTGATGAGCTCCGGCAATTGCAAGAAGCTCCGTGTCGCTGCCCTGCTGCGGTTGGGTTGGGTCTCTCCATGCCATTGATGTCGTTCTCCCTGTAGATCTATGTTCTTTAGATATGAAAACTCACACACACACACACACATATAGGGATATATATATATATATATATATATATATATATATATATATATGAAAACTTTTAACAAGATCCAAATTTCTTAAGATGTGAAATATGGAGACTTATTATACATTGTATGACATTGCTATCATGCATCAAGATTTTCTAAAATTTATACATCACGAATACACTCATTAGCAAGTATAAATCATTCACATCAAACATATAAATCATCCACGCATGATTGTTAAATTCAAGTTAAAAGAGAGATGACAGTCGCCTACACACTCACCTATTTGAGAAAGAAAGATTTGACGAAGAATAATTTCCTAATTGAATTTAATATAAGTAACTATAACATAAAAATTATTTAAAAAAAATTCATATGCCACATTTATCTCAAAATAAATCTAAATTAATCTAAAATTTTCCCCATCTAATAATTTCATGAAAAAGAGAGCTAAATATGAGAATGTTATATGGTCATCCTAAACATGCAGATTAAGAGTGTACATCACGAATATATCCAAAATACGTCTTGAATCCACCCATTTGTACGTATAAACCATCCACACAATATATTTCGAAGAATTAGAAGAGGGAGGACACTCACCTACTTGAGAAACAAAAGTGAAAGAAGAGAATTTTGAAGGATGAGAAATGAAGAAACTAACTATGTGAGAAGAGAAATACAAGGGTGAAGTAGGCTATATATAAAGAAGGCAAAAAACCCTAATTTAACAGGAGAGGATACTTCCGGGTGGCACGTCAAGGCAATGCGTGGTTCGCATGCGGAATGGGTCCATCATTATGTGCCACAAGAGCTGCGAGCGAGAGAGCGTGCGTGTATTTTTTTGAAGAGCCGGAGGGTATTTTGGGAAGAGCAGTGGCCGGGAGAGGTG
>NW_018164689.1:312245-316599 GCF_001263595.1 Phalaenopsis equestris
GGGAAAGAGAAGGAATGCAGGACGATGTGTCCATATGGGGCAAAATGGGGTATTCTAGGATTCTTACGACTCTTTTCATGAATCGAATATGGATGTTATTACAAAGATAAGAGGTAAGAGACTCCTTATAGAAGAAAGGTCTAAAGAGAAGTGCTAAAAGCTTCCAATGAATGATATGATCTCACAAATAATAGAAGATAGAGAGACAAAATTGTAAAATTACATGTTTTGCCCCTAATTGAGAGGCGGTGTGTAGAGTATTATGGTCTTTTTGCATGTGTGGAGCTTTTCCTTGACAGGTCCTTGAGTTGGCTGACAGATCATTGGTCGGTTGGGCTTGCCTTCAATCGACCAATAGCCCTTCGGTAGGTTGGGCTTGCACTTGGTCAACCGACGGCCCTTTG
Organism: Phalaenopsis equestris; assembly: GCF_001263595.1. Classification (NCBI taxonomy): domain Eukaryota; kingdom Viridiplantae; phylum Streptophyta; class Magnoliopsida; order Asparagales; family Orchidaceae; genus Phalaenopsis; species Phalaenopsis equestris. The sequence continues at coordinate 312,650 of NW_018164689.1, forward strand.
GTCTGTTGGATGGCCTTCATTCGGTCAGGTTGATGTTTCGGCACCGTTAGAACAGTTAAGAATCATCACAGACACATATTTAATGTACAATATAAATCTATATATCATAATTAAATTTAAATCATCACTGCTTGTATGACTGAGATTTTACGTCTTTTATTGCATATGAATGGTGGAGGCTCAAAAAGTTTTAATTAATTTTTTTTATCATTCTTACCTATTGAACTATGTTAAATGCCATGATATTTAAGCCAAAATTTTCTATTAATTGTACACAATATCGCAGTCTGGAAGGGTCACTATCATCCAAGAAGTGATTAACAAGATTCATTTGTATAATAATGCCAACTCGCCCGCCCCGTCATTTCGACGATCATTTTTTTTAAGTAAATTACAGTTGTTTGTTTGAATAGCTATTATTTAAATTGTTCGATAAATAAGCAATTCGAGTACGAATAAATTTTTTAAGTTTAAATTACAAATGACTTGGACACATGTGTGACTCGTTGAAGCTCGCAATAAAGAAATTATATGTTTAAACCAGATTTGTCAGGTGAAATGCCCGAGAAATAGAGTGATATGAGCTAGAGAGGAGAGAAAAGGGAGATAGAGAGGTAATGAGAAGGAACACACATCGATGTGCCCCTTTTGGGGCAAGATGTAGTATTCTCGGATTCTTGTGACTCTTTTTATATATCAAATATGGAGGTTACATGGAGAGGAGAAAAGAGACTTCTTATAGGAGGGTCTAAAGAGAAGAGCTAAAAGCTCCTAGTAAATGATTGATCTTCCAATTAATAGAAGATAGAAAGATAAAATTGTAAACTTATATGTTTTGCCTCTACTTGAGAGGGGGTGTATAGGGTGTTATACTCTTTTGGGTTGGCTCGCTACCTTTCAGACGATTGGATGGACTTCAGTCGATTGGGCTTGCATTTGGTCGACCAGCAACCCTTTGGTAGGCTAAGCTTGCATTTGGTCAATCGACAGCCCTTACGTATGTTGGATGGCCTTCAGTCAGTCGGGTTGATTTTTCGGTACCTTTAGAACTATTAAAAATCATCAAGGGCATATTTTTGGTATACAATATAAATATTTATATATTATATTTCAATTTAAATCACCATTGCTAATGCAATTTTACATCTTTTATTGCATACGAATGGTGGAGGTTCAAATAAGTTTTACTTAACTTTTTATCATTCATACATATCAAACTAGGTTAAATGTCATGATATCTAAGCCAAAATTTTCAATTAATTGTAGTCAGTCTCGCACTCTAGAAGGGTCACTATGATTCACAAGATTCCTTTATATAATAATGCTTACTCGCCCGCCCCGTCATTTTGATGATTATTTTTTTAAAAAAATTTTAGTGTTGTTTGTTTCAATAGATGTTATCTAAATTGTTCCATAAATAAGCAGGTTGAGTATGAAAAAAATTTTTAAGCTTGAATTATAAATGATTTGGAATCACAAGTGTTTGGCTCGTTAACGCTCGCAATAAAGAAACTATATGTTGAAACCAGATTTATCATGTGACATGCTCGAGGAATAGAGTGGTATGAATCAAAGAGAAGAAAAAAAGTGAGAACGAGAGGGAGGAAAGAGAATATGAATGCACATCGGCGTACCACAATGGGACAAAATGGGTTATTTTTGGGCTCTTGTGACTCTTTTTATATATCGAATATAAATGTTACAAAGAGGAGGAGAGAGACTCCATAGAAAAGAAAGGTATAAAGAGAAGAGTCAAAAGCTCCTAATACATGATCTGATCCCCTATTAATAGGAGATAGAGGGAAAAAATTTGTAAAATTACATGTTTCACCTCTACTTAAGAGGGGTTGTACAACCCATCGAACGTGGATTCAAGATGCCGGCGACGGAGTCAATCCCGCGACCCCGTCTATTGAGGAAACAAAAAAAAAATATTTCTCAATAAGCTTCCCAAAAGCACGAACCAAACGACGAGGCTGGGTTTTCAAAACGCCGCTCGCGCCTATAACCTACCTCAAATGGTTCCTAAGTCAGAACTCCACTCTCCTTATAGATATTGCTGAAAAGCTTCTTTTGTTACTATATATGAAAATAAAACAAAATTTAATTGCTGGGGTTTAAACTGCAATAATAAAATGAAAAAAAATTTCAAATATTGTAAGAGTAGCTTCTGCTCCACGCTTCATACTGATCGTAGTTAACAGGGTCAGGACTGCTCCAGATCTCCCCGGATGGTGATTGTCTATCCTTCTCTAGAGAATTGGATCACCTCGTGGTATGTGGACACCATAGGCTTGAAGTTTTTTAGCATTGCGCGGCAAAAGATTGTGTTGAAAATGGGTGTCGAGTCCACTATAAGAAAATTTTTTGTGTGGGTGAATTGCTTTCCACCTTCTCCCCAGGTGACTATCAGTGGCATTATTTCCATGGCTTCTTTCTTTTCTCCTGAAAAGCCATACAAGGCAGTACCACTAGCCGGTAGATTGGAAGGCTTAACTTGTTGAACACTTATTTAAACACTATGTTCATGAAGCTACCATTGTCAATCAAGGCACTTCTTATTGATAATTGTCGATTATAGTCGTTACACCAATAACATTGTTGTAGGGATTCTCTCTTTGAGATAGATCTACATTGGTAAACGTGATGAGAAGACAAATTCTTCTCTTCTGACGCTGCATAATTCCTTGACCAAGGCCTTTTTTAGGAGGCCCACCGAGATGAATCACTTCCCCCCAAAAATGGTTGGGAAGTTTTTGTAATATGAACAATATTTTCCTTGATAGGCTCGTCCGGAGCTTCTACAATAGGGGTCTTTCGATGCCTCTGTATCGCAACTCCAGGTGCTACAAAATCCTTTAATTTTTCTGCCCTGATTAGTTCCTTGATCAAAATTTGGAGGTTTTTTACATTCCTTTGTGGCATGGACGTGATCTCGATGGTATCTACAGTATTTCTTTAGATTCCGGAGGAAAGTTCCAGCCCTTATTGGTGGTGTCTTCTTAAACTACTCATTTTTTCAGAATGGCGACCACTATCTCCACCATAAAAACTCTTAATTGTGTGGGTTAAAGACCCTCATAATCGTCTGGCTACTACTCATAGTGTTGGATGGAGCTCTCATAGTACTAATCTGGTCGCTCGTAGTGGTCGATTGGTCTTTGATTATTGTTCCTTGCTTGACCACCTTGATTATTATTCTGCATAGTTCCCCCGTTATCACAAGGTATTTGGTGGTCATTATGCCAGGAATGAACGAATGGTTGTTAATTTGCCTTTAGCTTCCACCCACTATTCTATAGGAGACTCTTCTAGGAGCGGCAATTTGACGGTCTGTGCTAAACAATGTTCTCATAGAGGTTAATATACTTATTGCCCAACTATAGAAATTTGGCCAAACCATGGGGTTCCTCTAAGCTGAGGTTGAAATATAATCTTTTGGACTTCAGGCCTAGGGTTAAGGCATCTTGCACCATGTTGGGTCGTAGATCCTTCACATCCAGCATCTCCCTCTGACACCATAGAGTGAATGAATGCGGGCTTTCATTCGGTATTTGCTTCAATTTCCAAAAGGATTGTGTGCTTTTCTTTAGCCTTCGGGAGCTCGCAAACTACGCCAAGAAAATTCTCCCGAAGTCTAATAAGTAACTAATACTTCCTGTCGGCAGTGAGTTGAACCACCTCATAGCCAATGATCTCAAGGTGATGAACTAAAACCTTCAACTGACACATTGACAATTCAAACAAAGCGAAGTGTTCATTTGGATCCGGCCGACCACCACGAGATTCAAGTGTCGGAAGTTTGAACTTCTCTGGTGGTTCAACTCACTAGATATGGAGATTGAACACATTCTTCGATTGCTGGTCTCAGTTTGCCCAAACGATTGTCTTTCCATTTGTGCAAACCCTACACTATTCGGCTAATGTGGTTCTCTTACCCTCTTTGGAAC
>NW_018164689.1:321042-329867 GCF_001263595.1 Phalaenopsis equestris
ATATATATGTATGAAAGTTTAGGCATGTATATGAAAATGCCCCAATGAATTTTTATCTTTCTAATTTGTTAAATATTATGTATCGGAGAAGCAGAGAGACGAGATCGTGCACGAGATGAAGCACTGAAGATAATTTATTTTAATGATTCCATATGTTTTCTTCCATCATTAATTAAGTATTGTATGATGCTTCTTCTCATAATCATTTCTTTATGAGGAACCATGCCTAAACATTTCTAGACAAAGACTTATTAATGGATTAAAAATTTGGAAACATTAATTATCAAGTGAATTTAAATTAAATAATTAAATATTTTAACATTAATTTTTGGTGTCTTAAAAAGCCTAGTGGACTAGCACGACCTATTTGAGTGCTACTTTTTTTGTTGTTACATATAGACATACATATACAGATATATAACTATATATGTGCATATCTATATATACATATGTATGTGTGTATACATATGCATATAAATATTACTCAATGTAATAGTAAATCAGTGTGGAAGCTTCCTGATTTTAGCCCAAAGGATCAAGATCGGCCAATGGCAAATATCATGCCCAATGCAGCAGCGCAATATAGAAAGTGATACCATTTCTACGATCAAATTGTAAAACTTCATCTCTTTCGCAATAAGTAAACAGTAAATGATAACATATATTTCAGGCTAAGATGCACCAACACAATCATAGGGAGCATGAAAGGTACATAAAATTTATCCAAAATGGTTTTAAAAAACCCACCCGCACCTTGAAAGTGTAAACATTATCATCAATATCAACTTTAATCTCACCAAGTGGAAGATTGTTCCACGTAACCAACCAAACAAACATCAAAGCAACACCCGCCACCAACACCGCAAGACAAGCCACAAATTTTTGAGAGCTAGTGTGTGCAACAACTTTAGAAATAAATGGTTTAACATTGATAAGAATGACTTTAGCATTGCCCATAAGCTCATAATGCTTCCTTTGTTTTCGCTTCATCCAAGGAAACCAACAAACAATCTAAAAGATTATATTTTGTAAATAAAGCTTAAAGTTACCTCGCCTCCAATGTAACAAGCAGTGATTCAAATCCTGATAACCGCAAGCAGTCATATAAGTTTTATAAGTGAGTGATATCAACCCCCAAATCTTTAACGAAACTAGAAGGCTTGATTCATCTTGTCTGGATCATCACCCTTAAAGAGTGAATTAACCTTTCACATCTAACCTGACCTATAAGACTTTCGAGCATCCATATGATAAGAACTGCATATCCCTCATAGTTTGCACTAGACTATCAGAGGCACAATCACAAAATAAATAAATAAATAAACCCCATGTATTATTTTTAATATTAGAACATCATGCATTATTTTATGTATTCGTTTAGGCAACTTAGATTAAGTTCCATGTTCCTTATTAATAGAAAGGGAGAGATTTTCAAATGAATTTTGACAAATCATTTAATTCAATTTGAAGTAGGCAATAATAAACCAAAGTACTTCACGAATTTAAGTATATTTCCAATATATTTAAATGCAGTGTATTATAATGTATCACCATTTGTTATGATATCTGATATAAAGATAATATTAGATATATGTTCGATAGAATAAAAAACTATTTCCATAATGGTCTAATCTCTGAGCATTTTTTATGGGGATATTGTTGATTTTATGTGCAATGGTTCTACAACTATAAATCCAACATATTATATATATATATATATATATATATATATAAAAAAAAATCGGTATTTGAGAGAGACCCAAATACCATTTCCCATGCACTAGGTCTCATGTTGAGAGCCCGCGTCATGTGCCTAAATATTTGAGAACCAGACGCCACTAGAGATTGAACCCGTGACCTGAAGGGACTTACAGTAAACCCTGCCAACCAACAGGCCACGGCTCGCGGCACTATAAGTCCCAAGCTTTTCAACAAGAACTATAATAAAACAACATCTAAGCTTTATTATATGAATCATATCAATTTCTTTGCCAATAATAATTAAAATAATAAGTATAAATGATATTAGCAAATTTCAGACCTTTTGGATAACAATTAAGGGCATATTTATCAAAATTAGCTCTAAAAATAAGGGGCTTGATTAATTGACCTTGTCAGTGAACATTAGTTGTTGTTTTCCCCACAAATATTTTTTGCATCCAAATATATACTGATATTAAAGAGTTTGGAATTTTTATCTTAAGTAAAAATCATAACCCTCCTTAAAAAATAATACAAGTTATCTATTCTATCAACATATTTCAAACTCATGAAAGCACTACTTGTCTTATATCTATTTTGTAAATTATAACACCCTATATAATTAATTGGTTATCCTCATATATGATAAATATGATCACATTTAAGATTTAAGGAAATTTTAAGAATGAAATTTTTCTTAAGTTTTTTTTATTTTATTTTATTTTACCTTCCATAATTTATAAATATCACATTTAATTGTTGTTAAAAAGTATCTCTAGAACTCAATCTTGTTAGCAAGAAGGAACTCAAAACCCTTACACAACTATATGATTCCTCGGTCTGATTGTGGGCATCAGGACCAAAAGGATGGGTAGAGATTTCGAAGTAATAGGACTGTTCACCTTGTGAGGTAAACCCATCTCATAGGGATCCAATGAAGTTCTTTTCTCATATGACTTTGAAGACTTAGATATTCTAATCCTTTTTCTATTCTCCCCCAAGTTTTCCTCCTCCTTTACTTCGCTACTTAGAAAGGGTAGCCCCAAGCTCTGAGCCACGAACTTTAAACCTACTTGTTAACAAATTGTTTATCATGTATATTCGAAATGAGAAAGAAGATACCATGTATCAAACATGATAAACAATTTGTTAACAAGTAGGTTTAAACCTGATAAACAATTTGTTAACAAGTAGGTTTAAACCTAACATTCCATTATTATTTTGTAGCAAAAATGATGAATAAATGAGAGAATTATGGAACTAAAAGTGTCGATTGACTGGTGAGACATATGGAGCATCACAGACACACGATAGATAAATGAATATTCGGGGTATATTTGAAGAGATTTTGGATTCAAGCGGGATATCAATTTGGCAATTTATGTCGCCTTGACTCGACATGGTAAATGCCTCAATTCAAATTACCTCGACAAGATGAAGAGATTTCGCCAACTTGCTTTACGTTCTGCAGCAGTACAAACTACTCCTATATAAGTTGTCTCTAATCTCATGTTGTTAGGGTCTTTTCTTGTGTATGATCTGTTATGCAGCCTCCACCACTCAAGCGGACACATTCATTGTTTGCACACACACACTCTCTCTTTCTTTGATACCCCTAGTCTTGTTGAAGACGTTTTCTTCTTCCCTTCTTGCTTTAAGAAACAAGCCGTCAAGGTGGCGTGAATCCATGAATAATATCTTTTTATTATCTATTTTTCTCAACATTAGGGTTTAGATACAAAGTAATAAATGTTACGAGAAAAAAATGCAAAAACAAAGAAATTCACACAACAACAATCAAACACAAATAATTTAAGTAGTTCAGCATTAAGTTGATTCCCCTACCTTCACGGGAAGGGAGATTCCGCTAGTACAGAATGGGGAGTAAAAAAAGGCTAAAAGTTACAACTTCAACACTTCTCACCACTGTCCCTTTAAAGAGGGGTAATTAGGGCATACAAGTAAATAAAATAAAAAGATATAATTACTCCTACTTACGAAAAAACCATAAATACAATAATAATAATAGAAGGTGGCAGAGGTCATATTTCATCACTCATGATAGAAATTTAACACCTAAAAGTGATTATGTATGTATGTATGTATGTATGTATGTATGATAAAAAATGAAAACAGTTTGCGAAATGCCATACCAATGTAAAATAACTAACACTTAAATCTTATTCTTTACATTAATATCACACAAAACTTTCATATCACATCAAAAATACCACCATTTTAACTAAAAATAAATAAAATAAACATTTTCATGCATATGAAAGAATCAAAGATGACATATATATATATAATGTAAAAATAAAAATTTAGAAGTTAGAAATATAAATACATAAAGAACCGAAAGATATGTATATAAATCTTCCAATTCTAAATATGAGAATTGACATAAACATATCCATTCCTGTGCTCAAGCACTCATCCATCACAACAAATAAATAAACAAATGAATAAAGCCAACGAAAGCTTGTCCTGTATCTGTCCCTGGTTCGATCTGCGCCTTTCCAGCCCTTAGCTGCCCTCCCCAAAGCCCTCGTGACCTCCACCAGAAAGCACACAGTAATTGAAGCAATGAAACAATTATTGTGTACAATTTATGTGCGGTGTTCGATCTAGATCGTCAAAAATTTAGAGTAAATCTCACTCTAATAATAAAAGAAACAAAATTTTCATAAATTATTGAATTTGCGTGCGTTGTCAGTATGAAGTAAGTGATTTTATGTGTGGTGTCAGTATGCAATAAGCGCTCGAAATAATAAGAATGAAATGAGTAATCAGAGATAGAATTAGTAAAATATAATATAGAGAAAAGCTAAAGTTCCAACCTTTTTAAACCTTCGCCACTATCTGGCCATTAGTTCCATCTCCGGAGCAAGCAACAATTACAGTAAAGAAATTAGAACTTCACAGAAGAAGAAAGAAGGAAGCAACAGAGACAAAGAGAGCATGAGAGGAAGAGGAAGACAAGGAATAGCAGGTAATAATAATAACAATCATAGTAATATAGGAGGATTCCACACCGATCTCCTCGTCTGCTTCCCTGCAACCCACCTCACTCTCACGCCCAAGCCCATCTGCAGCCCATCAAGGCCCGCGGATCCCACCAAGCGCCATCGTACTCGGCCCACTCACTCTTTATTCAGATCTCGGACCGGTAAGTATTCCGGCGGCGCCGCCGCCGGAGACGAGATTGCCGATGAGCCGACTTCGCCGACGGTCACTTGCGCCGGTCAGATCAGAGTCCAACCGCGGTCTAGACCCGGTTCGAAAGCCAGCGCAAGCTCCTCGGGAAACAATAAAGGCTGGCTGTCAGTGGTGGAAGAGATGGGGAAACTGCAGAGGTAAGTGTCGATTAGTTGATTTGGTTAACTTAATTAATTTGTTTAACTTTTGATTTAGTCAATTATGGATGAGGTTAGAAGCGAATTTGTCTGTTAAACAAGGTTAGCAATAAATTGAATTAAATATATCAATAAAATTTATTTGATAACTTTAATTGTGGATGCAAAGTTGTAATTTTTATGATGTAATATTTTTGTGCATGTATAATAGAATATATATATTATAATATCCATATGTTACAGTTATTAACTTTTTGTAATAATATTAGCAATGTATAATATGAAAAAATTTTCACAGTGTTTTATAATGCAGCAAAGTATGTAATTTTAAACAAAGTCAAGAATTGTCTTCAAACTTCTAACTTAAACAAGTTAAAAAAAATTGATTTTTTTTTTTTTTTTTTTGGGCACAGCAAGAAGCCACTGATGCAGTTCTTAGGCGCATTTCGCAGCCTGCGATTTGATCTCCATTGCTTCGGCTCATTCCATGGCGCCGTGGAGTCGTCAACGGACGGAGACGATGGAGCTGGAGAAGAAGAAACAGAGGAAGAACCAGAGGAGGATAAAAGTTCTGAAATCAGTACCTCCAGAACCATATTCTCCAAGTGGTTCATGTTACTGGAGCAGAACCAGAGCCATGAACAAAAGAAGGAGATGAAGAAGGAAGATGGCAGAAAAGAGATAGAAGACGAAGAGCTCGCTCCGCCGCCCAATGCTCTGTTACTTATGCGTTGCCGCTCTGCTCCGGCTGAAGGAAGAACAGCTACAGGACAAGCAGAAAAAGCTCTGGGTGCAGAAATGGATCTGGAGGACGATAAGGAGAAGAAAGAAAGGGTTTTGCTGATGAGTTATGATCCAAATTTTGATAAGTTGTCGACTGAGATCTCGAAGGAAACATGGATTGTGGGCAGCTTGGATCCGTTGACTAGAAGCAGGAGTTGGAAGAGGTGAAGAACACGAAGCTCACGTGGTAATTGTGATATAATAATGCCTTCTTAATATATTCGGTGTCTAATATTAGGCCGTCACATGTCAAGTGAGTTTCACTGTTTTTAATACTGATTGTGTATTACGAAGAGACCTACTTAACACGCGGCATCTTATCATTGAACTCCGAATGTAAATTATGCTGGGTATACTCTTTATTTAGTTTTTGGATTTTTTTGTCTGGATTTTTTTCCTTTTTTTTTTTTTTCATTTTTGTCTTGGAAGAAAGTGATCTGTTTTGAGATGCTCTTAAGCTGTAAAGTTTCGGCTTTTGTTGTTTTTTTTTCCTATGAGAAGGATCTGACAAAATTATGTACAGAAGCTTTGCTTCTAATGAGAAAAAAACATACTTTTTGCAAAAATCTGATTAAAAAACTATATTAATTTGATGAAGTAAATAATTAAAAAAATATATTTTTGAATTAAAAGTATATTAAAGTACTGCCAAAATTTAATTTTTACAGTATTTTTTATAATTTATTTAGAGTGTACTAGTTATTCATTTTGGATTTGTACTACTTTGTTCATGGCATGCATGTGAGGGTTCTGATTATGAATTATTCACGTGAAAGGACTCTTGAGACTTTTGAAAAAAGAGGGAAGGAGCTAGGCTGGGAAGGAACCTTTCCCTCAATATTATTATATGTTATAAATTTCTAGGGTTAAATAAATGATCAGGAGTTAGGGGCCCAAACTTACTAAAAGCTACTTAAAGACATGACAGTTCAAAGGTGATTAATCAATTTAATATAAAATTTGTGCAACTGAACAAAAAAAAAAGAGAGCATTTATATACAAATCACCCAATTCTTATGTACTTACACATCTGTTGACATGAATTTAGAGTTATTTGGCAAGTATTTTTGGAGCTAAAAAAATATTCTAATTGAAATTAAAAGTTATCCGGAACAATGTTAGGAAACTTAAAATCAAATTGATCGGTTCGACGGGATGAACCCAATGACATCAAAATTTATCCAATTAGAGTCAAGTAAGTCTGGACCAAGATGTTAAACTATATTTGGAGGCTTTGGATGGTTAATTAGACAGTAAAATGAATAGCAAATCTGACAAACTTATAATCAAATCGAGTGTCTCAAAGAGATGAATCTAAAGAGCCCAAGGTCACGTAATTCTGACATCATTATGACACTTAAATATCTATAAAACATTCATCTGATCAAAGGAATCACTCTGGGTCGTCTGCTAGAGTGGTCTTGATTCATACATTATTTACGAAAAATGTCACTCCCAAAATCTATAAATAGAGTCATACTTCCTTAATGAAGGGGGCCTAGACTTGAACCTAGAGGAGAAGGGGAGGAGTCCAATCTGAGAGCCGTTCCAGATTCAAAAACCCTTCGATGACAACTTTCATCCTTCGTACCTATTAATGATTGTCAAACATTGTCATCAACCACTGTAGACTGCCAAAGGCTGCCCTCTGCCCACAGTCGTTCGTGAACTTTGTGAAGCAGCAAAGTATCCTGTTAATTAATGAAGTATCTTGCAAAGTAACGAAGTATCATATGAAGTAATGAGGTATCATGCATACGGAGTAACACAATGTCCTAAACACAATGATGCAGCCCAAATATAGTGTAATAACACACCCTCGAATATGGTGTAATGGCACACCCAAATTACGGTGTAACAACACACCCCGAAAATGGTGTGATGACATACCTCCAATACGTGGCAATGAGTAATGTCATATTGAAGATTTAGTATCCCACAATAATGCTTACAATCATCTTATTTAGAATTCGATGACTTTATCAAGACTTCTAAAGTTTTCTGCAAGTAACTCTTCACCATGATCTATGTGACCAACTATAATTTATATGGCTCACTGCTGCAACTTCCAATTACGGCCTTTGCAACCCACTAACACACATGAAGCTATGAATTACAGCCTATATGGCCAATTATTACTATGTCTCTCAACTACAACATTTATTTTCATATGATGCTATCACAACCGCCATCTACAATAGTTATGGTAGATTACTGCCCTTGTGACAATCAAATACAGCATTTGCGGCCCAATCACACTATTATTGCCAAGAACTACAATTGTAGCACAATTAGAGCTATTATCACAGGATTACTCTTGTACATCTATGATTATCATCTTTATAAATCTATCTTCCCTAATTTAGGAGAAAAGTTAACATATGCACTTGCAAACCTATAATGGGTCTTCTTGATTGTGCTAGACTGTATATATTTTTTTTCTTTTCTAAATTTTCCCACGTAAAAAACTCTGGCGTCTCATTCTACTAGTTTTTTATTATTTGAGCGTTCGCTAGATTTTCGTACTATATCAAGATATTAAATTATCATTCTATCACCCTGAATCTTTCAATGCGCAACAATATCTAACATTTATACTTTACGTTTTACATTTATATTACCACTCAAGTCTTTGATACCACATAAAAAATATCGCTATTTTAGCTTTTTACAAGTGAAAAATATCTTTTCATGCATTGAAATGACATTTATGTAAAAATTGAAGTATAGGTGATAGATATGTAAATACATATAAATTGAGTGGTATGTATATAAATCTTCCAAAAAAGAAAAAAAAATGAGCCGCCCCAATTTCGCATATGTAACTTTCATTAAAATCATCACTTGCCAAATGCCTTCACATCAATATTTGTGTAAGTTTCTCTACCTTCGCTATCAATGCCTTGAATCCTATCCACCATTCAAGCAACTACACTTAAAAGGAAATACATTTATATATTTACATTATTATGTAATTTAGTATAT
>NW_018164689.1:330051-332792 GCF_001263595.1 Phalaenopsis equestris
TATATATATATATTTGTGGATAGTATTTAAGTCCTCTCTTCTTCAATCATGCAAGCTAGATGCGTCACCTGCTTCATTTTTTTTTTCTGAAGAAGAGCAGGTACCGTTCTGTGAAGAAACAAATACTAATGATCAGAATAACGATTTATAATACATCAATATGCAAAATTTATTGAAATATATAAGCTTTTTTTCTTGAATATTCTAAAATGTGATTAATATAAGTTGATCAAACTAGTTTAAAACCCCTTGACGAGAATGATGCTGAACTCCTAAAATCGAGACGCCTTTTAGTATAATAGTTAAAATTTTCATCAGAGATTTGTAACATCTAACTTGTAAGGGGTGAGAAAAAATTGGCCCGAACTCATCTAAGAAAATCGGGGTTCTAGTTTACTTGTCAACTCAAAAATTGACACGAACATAATCAGCAAACCCGAAGCTTACTTGAACTTAACTTGCAAACACGAAATTAATCCGAGATTGATATAAAATCAATGTGAATTTGAGCTGAATAGTTGTTATGTCTTATGTTAAAAGGGATATATAGGTCGTGTTCAAGTCAATAGATTGAAGACAGGTTAAGTTTAGGTCGGACATTCTGACCCATTTGGTATTCAGGTCTGATTCAAGTCAGTAAGTTTCAGGTCGAGTCAATCAAACCCGAACCTGGCCCACAAAAATCAATTTAACATACCTACCTTAAATTAAGCATGCTCACATGGGAGCCCTCTCAAGATGGGTGATCTCCAAGGAAGTTAAACCAGTTAAACAAATCCATAAGCTATCAAGCCAAAGCAGACAATATCTCAATGAGTGAGAGTTCAGGTTGTTGCCCTAGTAATCCAAAGTTGAGTTTTTTCAACTTGATAATGGTGAAGTTAAAAGGGATATATAGGTCGTGTTCAAGTCAATAAATTGAAGACAGGATAAGTTTAAGTCGGACTTTCTGACCTGTTTGGTATTCAGGTCTGATTCAAGTCAGCAAGTTTCAGGTCGAGTCAATCAAACCCGAACCTGGCCCACAAAAGAACAATTTGACATTCCTACCTTAAATTAAGCATGCTCACATGGGAGCACTCTCAGGGTAGGTGATCTCCAAGGAAGTTAAACCAATTAAACAAATTCATAAGCTATCAAGCCAAAGCAGAAAATATCTCAATGAGTGAGAGAGCTCAGGTTGTTGCCCTGGTAATCCAAAGTTACAGTTTTTTCAACTTGATAATGGTGAGTGGCATATTTTAACAAACCAATTTCAAATATCTAATCATACTTAAAACACTTTAACAATTCTTCTAATTAACTACTTAAAAAAATGATTTTTGCAAAGTCATATAAATTAAAAAAAACAAAAACTGATCATTTGACATGTTTCTTATTGACCAACAGCCCATTTTTCAAACAGACTATTCTATTTGCTTTTTGAGAGAGAATTCAGCAATCTTAAGCATTTTTAAATCGTTTTTATCATATAACAAAACTTACAGTTTCGTAAAGATTTCTCCCTTATACAAGAAGAAGCTAAGACTTTCTCTGATGAAGATGTGATTTAGCTTCTGAAAGTGCTCTTGCCACCTCCTCATCTCCTGGAAATTCTCTCCTCAAAATCTGATAATCTTGTGCTGATGCCTCCCACTTCCCCACCTTAATAACCAAACCAATAATTTAATAAAGGAATATTTATATACATACTACTCAATTCCTATGTATTTACATATCTAACACCTAAACTTCAAACTTTACACTCATACATGAGAAGATGTATTTCACAAATTAAAAATGGTGGTATTTTTTGATGTGAAATGTCAAAAAAGCAAATTGAAGTTGTTAGATATGTAAATTCAAATGAATTAAGTGGCTGTATGGAATGTTCAGTAGCAAGGATCACTCACCTTAGCAAAACAATCAGCTCTTCTTAGTCTAGCCTTAGTATACGAAGGCTTCAAACTAAGAACATTATTGCAGTCATCAATTGCTTTCTCCCATTGTCCGAGCTTCGAATGACACGCAGCTCGGTTGCAGAGAAGAATGGCATTCGACGGATCATGGTGAAGCCCTTCTCCATAAGCAATACATGCTTCCGTATACTTCGAAGCTTTGAAGAGCTCATTGCCCTTTTTTCGAGCAGATGCAACAGCTTTTACTCGGGTAACTACAGCAATGATTTCTCTGTTGTTCTGGTTCTTAGCCGCCCTTTCAATAGCGGTAACTGCTTCGTCGAACCTACGAAAAAGATGAAATTTTTAAACTTTTTAGTAAGCTCAAACTGTGCAGTGCTTGAGGGGTTGTGGATTTAACCCAGGATTTAAGCCAAATCCTGCATTTTGGACAAAATAAATCCCTACATGCCGTAAATCCAGATTCTGTGGATTTCGGCGGTAAATCCCAGATTTACAAAATCCCACGAACCACTGGATTTAACTTCAGGGGACTTGGGATTTAACTTTGCGGGCTTCTGAGTTTCTCCAACACTCATAACAACTTCTTAAATTCTGGAAGAAATTGCCACTTGTTTATTGGACTTACAGAATTTAGCAAATCTGTTGCAAGACACTATTTCCAGATTCAACCCGTTTAGGATTAAATAAATCCGAATTTACAGGATTTATTAAATTCTGATACCTTACATCTCATCTGTTGCCAGACATCACCTGAATGTTTTTTAAGAACGTAGAACTGACCTTCCTGAAGCCAAATGTACTTCTGCTTGGATCATGAGGATGTATTCATGCACTGCTGAA
>NW_018164689.1:338271-346489 GCF_001263595.1 Phalaenopsis equestris
GGCAGCTGCAGCTTATTGAATAATCTGTTGATAAACTAGTTGCGTTGACAAATACAAATTTTTATTTTTTAAAAAAAGTCAGACAGCTGTCATTACACCTAGATAGGTGCGGAGTGAAAACGTTATTTTCAGCGTTTTGAAAATACATAAGCTACCAAAACGAAGTTTATCCAAACAGGTCACCGCACCAAATAAGCTGTCCCACATGCTAATTCGGTTTTTTTCGTGGAAGCCCTCTATTATCAGAAAATTGTTATGGAAGGAAAATTAATAGTCAGAAACTTTAAAAAGCATTACTTTTTTTACGCAATGCCTATTGTATTTACATATCTAACATCTAAAATTTAATATTTGCATTTGTAGCACCTTGTTGTGATTCTTACGCTTGAGAAGATGTACTTTGCTTTTAAAAAGTTAGTAGTTGTGGTATTTAGGG
Organism: Phalaenopsis equestris; assembly: GCF_001263595.1. Taxonomy (NCBI): domain Eukaryota; kingdom Viridiplantae; phylum Streptophyta; class Magnoliopsida; order Asparagales; family Orchidaceae; genus Phalaenopsis; species Phalaenopsis equestris. The sequence continues at coordinate 338,708 of NW_018164689.1, forward strand.
ATGTAAATGAGCCGAGCTTGAGTGCGCACAGATATGCATCATGTTTGGCTCGTTAAAAAATACTCATTTGTGGTTGCCTTGTTTGCGTAGCGAGAGGACACAAGTTGTTCGCGAACAACCAAACTTTTTGACAACCCTAATCATGCATACGTAATATATTAAGGATAAGGGTCACATTTAATTCTTATTATTTTTATTAAAATATTCATTTTAAATGCAATTTAATATATTTTTATTCTATTTTTAACTAATAATTTTAATTGATTAAAAATCCTTATAATCTTGTAGTCAATTGAATTATTTAAAAATAATACTCAATAATAATTAATGTATAATTTAATTATTTCAAGTCAAAACGAGTCGAACACGAACGAACAAATCTTAGTTCGTGTTTGGCTCATTTATATATCGAGAGCATAAAAAACGTTCGTGTTCGACTTGTTTGCTTGGCGAACGAATCGAACACAACCTACTTGACGAACCAAACCCGAGTTGTTCATGAACAACGAGCCATATTTAAGATTAGACGGTTAAATTTAGATGTTATATATATAAAAATATATAATAATTGTGGGGTGTGTAAATGCCCCTTTATTTTTCTTGTCCCCATGGATTAGAAGTAGGAGAAAAAAGAAAGAGAGAGCGAATGAGAAAACTAAAAAAACATTTAGAGGATGTTAATAATATTTTGTGTTCACTCTTGATTATGTCAATCCAAATTTTAGAGGCAATTAGCCGGTCTATTTAGAAGTGACGGTCGACTACTGGTTTTTGTGCAGGTTGATTGCAAGCATTCCTAGCTTAAAACACTTACTCGTGACATAATTGCTGAAAGTTTAGTTTCTCACCGTGAGTTCGTGCGTTTGAATCGTGCATATTATCCTTTGGACTTAACCTTCACGGAAAAAAAAAGAGATTCAAAAGTGAAAAATGTGATAGTCTAAAATTGAATTTTGATGATGTGACCCTTTATGAAATTGATTGTACCTTATTTTTATGGAAAGAAAAAAACAAACTTTATAATAAAAATCAATTGTGATAGAGAAGTATAACAAAAAATGAGACCTTTGAGATAAAGTCAAGAGTGATAAAATGTTATGCAAAACCATATAAAGATGAAAAATGAACACACTAAAGATTATAATTGCAAACTTACCTGACTCAGTTGCATAAATTTTGCATATTCCACTAAGCTTTAAAGAAAAGAGTACTCAAAGCTGCCTAAAGATGGAAGCCTCCAAATATATGTGAACCTATTTAGGCTTGGTGGTTTTAAGTTTCTTTCCATTTTTGAGAAAGTGACCTCACTTTGCTTTTCTAAAGCATAATCCTCTTAAAAACTATATTCATTAAAGTTTAAATCTAATAAATTATCTTTGAAATGAATGATTATTATACTCTAGCTAGTCAAGTAGTATAATCTTTGATGCCAAATTAATGTTAATCCCTATTATTAGATATAGTATAGCTCTAACTTCTTTGATACTTGCGGTTAGAGAACTACAGTTTCATTTTCTCAAGCAATCAGTTTTCGCAATAAATGTGTAACCATACTCAATTTTCATGTAAGTATATTTATGATTCAAAAATCACTTCATCGATATTCATAATATCTAAAGGCTTAATGCAATAAGCAATGCTCGTTATAATTATCTGTAAAATAATTTATCAATAATTTTTTTTGAGAAAAAGGATGAAATGATACAGCTCGGTCAGATATTTATGTTTTCATTCAACTATCAATACTGAGAATTAATGCAGATAATACTGACACAAGCATCTCCCTTGACTTGGAGTAGACGCGACGTCTGGGTCACAAGAACAATGTAGAGATGAACCGAGAAGCTCTTCTTCTGATTGCTTTCCAATTTTCAATGTGTTTTCTTTTATCCTTCATTTTTTCATACTCATTTCTTATATATGTGTGTATAAAGATTTAGATTCCTAATTTTTTTATTATTTATTTATTTACATATTTATTTTTGTATTTTCTGTTGAGAACGCCCATTAGTGTCTCATGTTTTCCCTTCAAGGGTTGTATCCAAGGGCAAGTGTTGCTCCGGCTATATCTCATTATGAAGTGGTGTCTATCTTCAACTTACCCTTCTTTCACAATCTCCATTCCTATTGTCATCACCATACTTATTGCATCTGACCATAGATAGTGTTCCTTTGTTTTGTTTCTGCAGTCACCGATCTTACCATTCAGGCTTCCCAGCCAGCCGCTTACTCCCTTGTTGTTCTAGGAGACCCAATCACACTACCGACCAATTTTATTGGCTCCTTGCTGCCCCCAACCTTCTTAGCTGCCACTCCCGTACCCCTCTCATTTGTTTGCCACAGTTTTCCCCACAGTCCAACCCATTTTGTATCGCAGCGATAGGGAAGTGAAAGGTGTGGGAAAGATAGACGCCGCCTGGAGACCAGAATATAGCTAAAGATCCACCTGGAATTTTAGGATGCCGACTTTACAAGTACGAAGAAAAGTCCATTGTCCTGATACAAAAAAACACAAAACTAATCTAAAATATGAAAATAACATGTGCATAGACCTATGGTAAATATGTGTGGACCCCACTCTCAATAGGAGGGAAATCCATGTAAAGAAAGGGTCAATTAGTCCTCTTGGATAAGTTCAAGCAACAATTTCTAGTGATAATTCATGATACTATAGCACGGATAACAAAAACATCCCCGTGGGAAGCTCCTATATCAATCTCCCAAAGTTTGGGTAGCTTCGACATCATTTATGAAAACTTCTGGCTTCTCATAGGATAGTGTCAGATTGATCATACTAAAATTGGCAGGAACATTGTACTCTACCATGAAGTCAAGCTTGTTGCATTGACATTCCAAAGCATCCTGATAGAATAATATACATCCTTTTGTTTATCACAACTAGAATTAGAACTATACGTGGATGGGTATCTTACGAATCATGCATCGAGTCATTAAATATGTAATTGACTTATTCTTTCCTTGTAGTTAGCTGAATGTATTTGATAAATAAGTTTGTCGGGAAGAATCAACTCTGGAATACTATGGTAGGTTAGACCACACTAAAGTATAACCACTAAGGAGATGCTTATTCTTCTTCTCTAAAAAGACTTGTATTCTACTGTAAGATGTTTTTTCTTCCATAAAGCCTAAGGCAATTTTCAATGTTGTCCATCCTACCTGATCATTTGTTATTCTTAAAAATATGAACGACAAATGACAAATACCTAATTGATTTAAAAAAAAAAATTATATCACGTTGTAACCAACATTTAGTTATTCTTTCTTATAACTTTAAGGTATGACGCATTGACTTAATTTTTTTATAATTTACGCACTCTCATGCACTCCCTTTATTCTTAAAAATATGAATGAATGGGCTCTTTTTCCACTCATTAACAATCTATTTTTATTTTCAAAATAATATTAAAAAAATTAATAAGCAAAAAAAAAAATCTCATATCTCCTAACATTTTCTCACTTCTATTAACATATCATCAAGTGATATTATTTTTTCCATCATTTTCTTTAAAGCTTCCTCAACTTCTATTTTACTAATGTGGTCATATAGATGAAATATTTTGTTATTATTTATTATATTAAGATCACTTGTCGATCATATTTTCGCAATCTTCATTAAAAATATTATCAAACTATCTCATATCCATGTTGACTATATTCATTTAAGAAATAACATTTGATGTTCATCCTTAATACACACATTATTTTAAGTAAATATTTTTTTCTTAGTTTTACTTAACTAGTTAATAAATCTAATTTATTATAATTAATACTAAAAAAATAGAATTTTTAACATCACAAATTATTCTCTTAAAAAGCCTATGAGTCATCTTACATTTTTCTTCAATCTCCAAACTTTTACCTCTAAATTAATTTTTATAACAAAATACCTTATTTTTAACATTTTCTCACGTATTATTATTCCACCAAAAGCTATTCTTATTCCCAAAAAAAATTTTCTTTTTATTCTCCAAATACATCTTTTACAGCTTGCTTAATATTCTACTGATATTCATTAATAGTAGACTTCTCATTCTATGTATATTATAACTCCACTTGGAATTTACCTTTTTGTATGATGTTATTCCAATGGTATCCCTTTTGAGTAGCTAGACAATCTCACAAAGCCACCAAAAGATTGTTCCACATTCCCTTCTTGTGATGTCAAACAAAACCAAATAAAATTAATAGTAAAAATCATTTCAATACAAACATTGATTGGCCTTATGTTACCCAACCTTCTATTGACTGCCAATGGCATCATCATTTTCATACTAGCTTGAAATATCCCTCAAGATAATATCATCATTTCATAACCAATAACACTTTCAAAATTACACTTCTATGCTTGAAAAAGGCTGCATTTATGATGTGGTATAATTCACTCATTGTATAAATAAATTAAATTTATTATCTCAACCACAAACACAAAACATTCAAGCTCGAGTTCACTAAATACTATTTCATATACTTCATCACAGCTGCATGATACCTATAAAATAACATACAAAAATCAATTATAAACATCAAACTATCATAATGATATAAAGCTCCAAGAATTCTTCATTTAAATTCTTATAAGAAAATGTGTCATAAAACTCAACATAAACCACTGATATTCCATTCTATACCATTCAATTTGACAAATAAGCATTGAACGTGGCATTTGACTGCTCAAACACAGTTGTCCTTAAAACGAATCTACAAATCAATTTTTAAAACGAGAAATTACATAAATACCACAGAATTCTTAGGTATTTATATATCTAACACCCAAAATCTGATATTTACACTTATAAAAAATGAACAGGTACACCGCACTTTTAAAAGGACAGCGGTGATGGTATTTCTAATGTGATGTTAAGGATTTGAGTGATATGCGTGTAAATATGAATGATTTAGGTGGCAGATATGTAAACACCTCACATTTTTAGGTCCTAAAACAAATATGCAATATTCTAGAATGAAGAAAATTACTGCAAACTTTCATCAAACATGACTTTGCCATACTTGTGCAAATAATTCCTGTGAGGGTAGGTGAAGCAGCACCACAAGTCCCACAATCTCTCCATAGATTACAAATATTTAACACTAAATCTGGCTTCCACGCACACACAAATTCAAGACTTTGAAAAACAAAATGAAAGTGTAGAGAAGACTAACAACTGGCACAAGTAAATATGAACAAGCATAAGTAATAATATTCACTAAACAATATAAGCTATTTAAGCAATAACTTGAACAAAATATTGGAGAAAAATTAGGTGATTTTATAACAGTAAATAATTTAGAACAGAAGACCAAAAACTCCCCGCTTAGAAAGGCTTGTTGTCGTCGTCATCGTAGAAAAAAAAAAAAAATTGTATGCACCAAAAACTCCCCACTTAGAAAGGCTTGTTGTTGTCGTCGTCGTCGTTGTTGTATACACCGAAAACTCAAAAACAGTTAATAAGAAGCATAACCAACTTCAAAGTATTCACATCGTACAAGCACGAATCAAAATACCAATTAGACCATCTCATAACAAGCAATAAATACATGTTTTGGTCCAGCAAACATCTAAAAGAAATCAAAACTACTAATAATTTATTTATTTATTTATTTAAAGAAAATTAAACATCAAATGAAATTGAGCTGCCTATGGCAATACAATGCCTGTTCAGAGAACTTCTGTTGGACTACTTTCTAAGGTTCTAAAAAGAAGGGGAAAAAGATAAATAATAAAAATGAGAAGGCCATCTTGTTAAATTGTATTCAAAATAAAATGGCTGCATCATGTTGAACCAAAGAAGCATGAATGGTAATCACCTAATTAATTATTGTAATTGCAGATGTATTCAGAGTATAAGGTGATACCTTCTCTCATAAATCGGCTGTAACTTTGAGGTTTCAAAATTAAATTCATTCTTTTTCTTGAAATCACCTGAAATGTACTAAAATCACTTTACCCACTAAATCAAGAGAAATAAATCATGGTAGCTTTACATGCACAATAACACTCAACTCCTAATGTGTAAAAAAAAAAAACACACAATTCTTATGTATTTACATATTTAACAATTAAACTTCAATTTTTACATACATACCACATTACGTATGCACGAAAAGATGTATTTCACTTTTTTTTAAAGTTCAAATGGTGGTAGTTTTAGGTAATAAGAAAGATTTCAGTGGTATAAATGTAAGAAAATAAAATTTAGCTGTCTTGATATGTAAATACATAGGAATTGGGTGGTATGAATGTAAACGCCCCAATAATCATTTATTAAGAAAAAAAAAAACTAATAGAATCAGCTTACAGAGAAAAGATGAGAAAATTTTATGAGTTCATCACTGAGTTGCTTTCTTCACCTCAGCCAATATGCCATCAGCCAACTGTGAGGCATCATATTCTGCGCCAAACCATCTCACTGTGTCCATGTTAGGGTCCAGAAGGTACCTGCCATAGGTATATAAAACAAATATGATCATTAATAAATTAAATCTCAACTTTGGACTTCACATTTTTTAATAAGAAAGGAATAATTACATGTTATGTGAAGATTCAACAAGGTAATCTTGGCCTTCCTCGTCTACTTTTTTAAAGAAAACTCGGTACTCCTGAGCTATCTGCCTCACAGATGAGATCGGTCCTGTCAGACCTTTTATCCTTGGATCGATTTCTGCCATCGCGCAATAAGATAGATTTAGATTCCTCAAAATGAAATTACATTATAATGACGGTAAAGTTTGTAACCCGAAATCTGTTGGGCTAGGAATGAAAGGAAAGTGGTGCAAATATGTGGTGCAACCTAAATAATAGAAAAAAATTCTCAGGGATTTGTGGCGATATGGGCTTATATTATTTTTTGTGCAACAGGCACATGCACACACACAGATAGGCGTGTAAATAAGCCGAGTTTGAGCGAGCCCAAAGTTTAGTCGTAAAAAATTCTCAGGGATTTGTGGCGATATGGGCTTACATTTTTTTTTGTGGAACACGCACACGCACACACACACATAGGGGTGTAAATAAGCCGAGTTTCAGCGAGCCCAGAGTTTAGTCGAGTTCAGCTCGGTCAAATTTTTTTTGCCTCGAAATAGGCTCGCGTTCAAAATAACTCGTGAATAGCATGTTCATGTTCGGATAGATTCAACTTCCCCTATTCATTTTGACTCATGTACAGCTCAAAATTAGCTCACATTATTTAAAACAATAATAAGATTTAATATTTTTTTAATATTGCATAGAAAATTAATATAAAATATTGTGATAATATTAATTGATTAATTAATTCAAGCTAAAATGAGCTAAACATGATCAACAAAAAAGTTTGCTCAGATTTGGCTCGTTCATAAATCGAGCTAAAAAAAATTGGTGTTTGGCTGGTTTCTCTTAACGAACGAATCGAATAGCTTAATTAATGAGTGGAACATAAGTTGTTCACGAATGATAAGTTTTTTGACAGACATCCACAAACAGATATATATATATATATATATATATCAATATATATATATATATGTTTGTCGCGTTCCCCGACTCTTTGGTTTACATCTGCAATGTAAGTTCAGTCTTCTGGAGTCGGGGATTCGATCCTGCTGGTGTACAAATACATGAGGTTGGTTGGGGGCTCGTACTATAGCCTTTGACCAATCTTTTAAATAAATAAACACAGACACACACACACACGCACATACCTGCATGTACATACATCCATACATATACATGCATGTACATATATATATAGATATATATATATATATATATATATATATATATAT
>NW_018164689.1:346499-377424 GCF_001263595.1 Phalaenopsis equestris
TTCCGATCTTAAGCTTAATGAAATCGTTAAGCATCTTACAGATAGACCGGGTGAGTGGAAAATCCACGATGAGCGAAAAATCAACTTCCTGGCTTTTACTTTGAATGTCTATTCTAAGCTTTGGCATCGCTTTATCTCTGCCAAACTCCATCCTTCATATCAGTGGAAAATCCACGATGAGCGAAAAATCAACTTCCTGGCTTCTACTTTGAATGTCTATATATATCAGTGTGTGTGGGCGTGCGTGCGCGTAACTGGTGGTCTGTTAGTTGGCAGCTTCGTCGTAAGTCCCATCAATCCCGGGTTTAAATTCATCTGGGTCGAATTAGCACCTATTGGGTCGACAAACACGTATTAACGTCACTCATATTAGGGAGTTTATCCAGGGGTGTTGGAAGTCGGTTATGGGGGTTGGAAGGCTTGTAAGGGCAATAGTAACAACAAGGGGGTTTTGGGGCCACAATTGAGGAGTGGCAGCAAGTGCGGAGCAACTGGACAGCAGGTAGGCGGGTCAAAACAACATCAGTTTGTTGTCTGGGGAACAACAAAGTGGAACGCAGGTTCTGGAAGTTAATGTCAAGGTGGACGACTGGTTTTGGAAGGTGGGAACAGCAGCGAGGCTGTGGGGAGGCTGGAGCAGCAGCTAGCTGATAGGGAGACTTTTTTGGCAACTAAAACAGAAGCAAGGCGACAAGGGAGATGGTTGGCGGCTCAGGATATAGCAAAGGAAGATGTTTTATGGGCGGCTGCAGTAGGGACGGTAACGACAGCAGCAAAGTTAGGGATGTGAAGGAGAGATAAATGAGGATAATCACAACCGCAAGAGTGGGATACAGCCGGGTACCACTCGAACCTTGGATACAATTCTAGAAGGAAAAACCTAAGACGCCTGTGGTTGTACTGACCAAACACAAAAAAAACTAAGAACACAAACCCTAAAACAACACAACTATAGGAAATGATTAGAAATGAAAGAAAATGAAAAGAGGAAAATTGCTAAAATGAAAAGAAATAATAATTAAAAAAAGAAAATGGTTGTTGCTTCTCCCGCCCATGCGGGATTCGAATGTCGTGCTACTCGCGGACATGAGATTGCGGGATCCCGCTCCTGCATCACTCTCCAAAGATTTGAGGAGCTTCAACCTCATTTGTCAAGACTTATATCTCCTTGTAGTATGACGTCAGGTTTGCAATGTTCAATGTGGCAGAAATATTGCAATCTCCCGATAAATCAATCTTGTAAGTATTGTCATTCCAAAACACATCTTGATAGAATAAATATTCATCATCTTTTGTCACGACCTGAACTGGAGCTACAAATAGACGTAAATTCTCACAACGTAATTCTCGAGCCACTAAATTTGTAATTCACTCATTCCATTCCTTGGACTAAGTTAGGTGCAGTCGATAAACAAATTCATCTAGAAGAACTAACTCTGAAAAAAAATATATGGGATATTGGATCACTTTCAATGGCTACCATCCAATAGGTATATTGTCGATCATGAAGTCTAGCAATTCCTTATCAGCTCCACAATCTCGCCATCTTTTAGAACAACCAAGGCTAATCTAGCTGGAATCTCTCTCACGGGCTTAGTTGGAATCACTAGTGTCTCTTCCTGATCGGTTTGAAGTTTAGACTCATCTCTAATGTGTTCGTCCTCCATTATATCACTGTCTATTTCTTCAACTGCTACCTGTTTAGTGAAATAGATCATACTCTTGTGATACCAGAGTTAACCCAAACAATACCAAAACATTAATATTATTGCGGAAACTAAAATAGACAAATTATAAACAACCAACTTAAATAAGAAATAACAAGGCACACAACATGAATCCCAACTAGGGTCAGGGGTTGAGTGGTCGAGGAGAGGGACTAGAGAGGCTCGGGGAGGGGTGGCAGGATGTTAGCAAGTAATTATGGAGGATGGTTGGGAAGGAGTTTGTTTGCAAGGGGGAAGTGAATGTTGGTGATCGGTCAATGGCTGGATAGCAGCCTGTTGGTTGTGAGGGAGATAAGAAAAGTACGCAACAACTGGTTAGCGACTCTGAGGAAGGGGCAATAGCAGGCTGACGACTAGATGATGGAGATAAACAACAGAGTGGAGGTTGGATGGAGGAATCAGGGAGCGAGTTGGGGATAGATAGACACCACATCGGGAAAAGTTACAGTCAAAGCACATCTTCACCTTCGGATATTAGCCCTAGAATGGGAAAATTGGATGTCGACAACAGTTTTAACAGAAACTGAAATCAAAATTCCCTAACACAATCAGAAAAAAAACATATAAATAGACGTAGGGTAAAGAGTAATAGGCCCCGCTACAGATAGGAGTGAACCCCATGCTTGAAAAGAACGGTCGATCCCTCCCTTGCTTGGATGGTGAAGATAGACAAAAGGGTGGAGGTCGATGCGTGCTTCCTATCGCTTCCAGGACGAACAACACCCCACGTCAGTCTCCCGAGGTTGGAGAAGCTTCAACCTCGTCTGTCGAAGCTTCAATGCCCTTGCAATATGGAGTCAAGTCTGCCAAGTTGAAGTAGCAAAGATGTTGTAAATCTCAGAAAAGTCTATCTTATAAGCGTGTCATCAGTTTTTTGAGAATTTGATAATATCCAACTACTCTAGGTCTGAGCTTTCCAAATTATATCCCATGGAAAATCCCTCTTTCTTCAACTTTATCCACACTAGATCTCCTTCCTTAAATGTTTCCTTCTTCCTTCTTTTATTATCTTGCAGTTGGTACTTATGGTTATGCTTGGAGATCTCTTTTCCCACCTCCCCGTGCATCCTCTGAATCTCATGTACCCTCCCCATAGCATCCCAAAGAACTGGTACTAATTCACGCGGAGTGAGCGGATTGCAGACAAAACACAATCTTAAAAAGTGTCCTTTAATCTGGCGCATGGGCCTGTTGTAGCCAAATTAGGCCTAGGCTAGGAGCAAATCCCACTGCTTCATGTTCTTTCCTATGAAGCACCTCAGAAGATTTCCTAGACTCCTGTTCATCACTTTCGTCTAACTGTTTGTCTGTTGATGAGCTGCTAAGCTGAATTGTAGTTTAATACCAAGCTTTCTCATCGGGTTCTCTAGAAGTGACTTAAGAACTTGACATTTCTCTCATATGTAATGGACATGGGCATCCCATGTAGCCTCACAATATCCCTGAATTATAGGTGTGCGACATGTGATGCATCCAATGTCCGGTAACAACGTACGAAACTATCCTGCTTTGAAGACCTGCCAATCACTGAAAAATCTGTCAACCTCGACTATCACTAAATCCTTGTTCCGTTGTGTCCTTGAGAGACCAATTATGCAATCCATGTTAACATCCAACTAAGGGGGCTCAGGTACTTGTAATGGTTTGTAAAACCCTACAGTTTGCCCTTTGGTTTTGGCCAAGTGACAAACTCTACACTGTCGGGTGCATTTCTCCACATCTCTCATAAGTCGGGGCTAAAAAACTATTTTTTGACTAGTATGAGGGACTTGTCTCTGCCAATATGACCTGCTAGTCCACTGTTGTGACTCTCCTAGATGATAGCTACCCTCAATGAACATCTGAGCACACACAACTTGCTATGGTGGAGCGGATTACCATCACTTCTGTGGTATGGCCCTATGGAATTCTGCCAACAATGTTCCCAAATTTCCTTGAAATCCTCATCTTCCATGTAGAACTCCTTCGCGACCTCAAATCTCACCACCCTAGGTTGTAATAAGTTAATCAAAGAATGGCGGCGGCTTAAAGCGTTGGTTACTCGATTTTGACTTCTAGCCTTATGTTTGAGCACGAACTGGAATAACGTCAGGAATTCAACCCACGAAACATGTCTATCCTGTAGCTTGCTTTGAATGTTTAAGAATCTCAGTACCTTGTGATATGTGAATAAAGTGAACTCGCTCGTCAGCAGGTAATGACTTTGTTTTTGGAGGGCTCTCACAATGGCATAAAATTCAATGTCATATGTCGAATACTTTCTCCTTGAATCATTCAACTTCTCATTGAAGAAGGCTATAGGATTTCCTCCCTGGCCCAACACTACTATGATCTTCGTCTGCCATGTAGAACTCATTCGCGACCTCAAATCCCACCACCCTAGTTTGTACTGAGTTAATCAAAGAATGGCGGCGGCTTAAGGCATTGATTACTCAATTTTGACTTCTAGCCTTATGCTTGAGCACGAATTCGAATGACGTCAGGAACTCAACCCATGAAACATATCTATCCTGCAACTTGCTCTGATTGTTTATGAATCTCAGTACCTCGTCATATGTGAATAAAGTGAACTCGTTCGTCAGCAGGTATGACTTCAGTGATGGAGGGCTCTCACAATGACATAAAATTCATTGTCATATGTCGAATACTTTCTCCTTGAATCATTCAACTTCTCATTGAAGAAGGCTATAGGATGTCCTCCCTGGCTCAACACTGCTCTGATCCCCACATTAAAGTCGTCACACTCCACCTCGAACAAATAGCTGAAATCTGGTAAAACTAAAAAAAGGGTATCAAAATTAATTTTGGTTGCTTCTATCCACTGGAACTTCTCTCCCTTCAAAAGCTCTATCAGGGAAGCTGTAATGGTGTTGAAGCTTATGATTAACATCTATAAAATGATGCTAATGCCAAAAATTTCCACAACTCGGCAAAGGACTGTGGGGTGTCCAGCTCACGATCAACTCTATCTGAATGCCTACATCAGATATAATATAACCCAAAAAATATACCTGTGTCATAAGAAATTAGCACTTCTTCATATGTGCATATAGCTTCTTAAATTGCAAAACCTCAAAAACTTGCCCCATATGTTGTAAGTTGTCTTCAGAACTGTTGTGGCCAAGGATGTCATCAAAGTGAACAACCACAAACTTTATAATGTAAGCCTGAAACACCTGATTCAAACTCGAGAAAATGTTAGGTGCATTGGACAGTAAAAATAGCATGAAAGTCCACTCGTACAAATATCTTTGGAGTTGAAGGCGGCCTTCCATTCATTCCCCGACCTCATTCTGGCCTGACGATATATGCTATGCGGATCAATCTTGGAAAAAACTACAACCCCATATAACTGATCCAGTTGGTCTTCCAAGCAAGGGAGAGAACTGATATTTGATGGTGATTTTGTTGATAGCTCAACTATTGATGCACATTCTCCACGAGTTGTCCTTGGGCACCATCAGCACGGGAATAGCACAAGAGCTAGAACTCTCACCAATCCCCTAGTAATGAGATCTTGCACTTGCCTCTGTAACTCCTCATACTCCGCTGGCCTCAATCTGTATGAAAGCATGTTTGGCAGCATTGATCTTGAGATAAGATCTATGGCATGTTGGATATCCCTAAGTGGCGGTAGTCCCTTCAACAAGTTGTCGATCATCGCCTTCTGAAACTCAGCTAACAGTGGTTGTACCATCTCCGATAAATCTATCTCCTCATTTCCCTCTTAAAACGACTAAAGCCAATGTCACTAGGGCATCTCAAACTTACTGCAGAAAAGTGGAGCGTTGGACCTCAAGCTTATCCCTTACTAGTGTAGGGCTTTTCCAAAATCCTTGATGGGCAAGAAAATTGTGTTTCCCCACCTTCGTGAACACATAATTGTTCTTGAACCCGGCAAGTTACGTCTTGCAATAAAACCGCCACGGTCTCCCGAACAGGATGTGACAGGCAATCATGGGCACCACATCACACCACACCTAGTCTTATAGTTAGTCTACAATAGAAATCTCTACCAAGCATTGTTGATCTGCTCATATCTCATTCCCTTTCTTCAAACACGTCAGATTATAGAGATGGGATATTTATGTGTAGTCAATCCAACTCCACCATGAAAGCAGAAACCATGTTCTCACAACTTCCTCTATCAATAATGAGGCTGCAAACTTTCTCTTTCACCGTACAACTATTGCGGAAGATAGTGTGCCTAAAACACGAGTGATCCCTCTATGGTTTTGTCTGCAAAACTCTTCTTACCACTAGTATTTCCCCTTCATCTCCCTAGAGTTGATATTATTCCCCTTGATTCCCCAAAGTTTTTTCATCACTCACTTCCCCTATGACACTGCTTGATGAATGACACCTCTCTGCTCGTTAAGCAGCTGGATGTGATATTGCCATATATGTGGCATCTAAGATTTTTTGGGCTAGAATCGTATCGAGTGTGTTGTACTTCTCTGGTTTCTTCCCACTTTGATCTGCCTTGTCAATTTTTTGTCCAGTCCTTCCCACTCCCCTGCTCTTGTTGGGGCTTCTAAATATAGGGAGATGTTTAAATTGAGGTGGGTACCTTAGCTGTTTTTGCTATCTCTCCACTTTCGGCGCTAAGATCTGCACGTCCTATCCTTTCCTGTCTCTACCTCTTCAAGTTTTCCAACCACAAGGAGTCATTTTTCATCAACTTAATATTAGCAAGCTTCAATTTTCTATCATCGCGCACATCCTTGAACTCGAAGATCCGCTCAACTATCTGTATCCATTTGAGGAAATCATCGTAACCCATACTCTAATCGGAAGCCAGTAAGTCCACCTTAACTCCCAGATCTCGGTGCCCTCCAACAGGCGCTTCCTCTCTCGGTCTCCTCTGATACTGAATTCCAAAAATGTCCTCATCAATTCTCCTCTTCATGGAAGTCATCCCTACAAAAGGTTCAGTTGCTCTTTTGGCGCTCCCCGGATATCACTGTTATAGTCGGTAACCTCACTCATGGTCCTTTTCCTCAATGACCTCAAGAGCCTTTGTAGCTCTTAGTGTAGTATCCTCTCTAAGTCTCACATGGTAATATCATGATTAGGTTCCGACAATTGACTTCTCGGCAATGTGGTTAGAGCTTAAGAGTGGATAGGGGGGGTTTTTTTTTTTTTTTTTTTTGCGGGGAGGGGGGGCTACAAGTTTGGGCATGACAGATGCTAAAAACCTTAGGATGTTATTAATATTAGGCTAGCTCCAATACATAATGATACACGACGGTGGAACAATCATTGCAAACAATAAACTGAAATAGGAAATAACAAGACACACAACATGATCCCAACTAAGGCCAGAGGTTAAAGGTTAAAGGTGGTGGTGCTCCAATCGAGAAGGGAAACTACGACATATGGGAGGGGTTGGATGGCTGAAAGGCATAAAAAAGGGGTTGCGGGTGGGTTGACAAGCGGCGGCGAGAAGTTAGCATGTAAGTATGGAGGATGGTTGAAACGGAGGTGATCGCAAGAGGGAGTAAGGGTTGGATGTTATTTGACGACAAGACAATGGCCTGGCAACTATCGGGGAGATAGAGGAAAGTGTGGTAGATGGCTGGTAGTTGTGAGGAGATGAGAAATGTGTTGAAAGCAGGCTGACGGCAGGATGGTAGAGATAGAAAACAAAGTGCAGGTTGGATGGAGGATCAAAGAGCAAGTTGGGGATTAATAGATATCACCTCGAGAGGAGTTACCGCCAGAGCACCTCAACTTCGGATATAGCCCTAAAACAGAAAACAAGATGCCAACGACTATCCTAACAAAAACAAAAATCAGATCTTCCTAACACAATCAAACAACATATAAATAGACTTAAGGTAAAGAGGAGAGGGGCATTGCCCAAACCTAATACAGGTCGAAGCGTGCTTCTTGTTGCATTCAGGGCGATTGACGCCCCGTATCATTTTATTTGGGCAAACTAATGCACTATGTCCAAAATTGTGGCAATTAACATACTTCATGGTTGTAAGGGATTTGAGAATGCTCATTAGCTCCATGTGCTCTCTATTCTCAACTAGTTTCTCATCAAGCGAGGTCAGCTTGAATGCTCCGTTGAGTTTACTCTTGTTGCTTGACCTTGAGATAGCGCTTTATCAGTCAAATATGGCGGTCACCCTGTGATGTTGTCTGGAGAACATGTAATGTCTATAAAGAACTAGTAGGTACTTGTGTTGCATCTCTCGTTTCATCCTAAACTAGGAAATGATTTTGTTTTTCCCATCCCACAACAATGCACTCTTCTTTAACTTGATTGCGGCTAACTTTACCACTATGTCTGATGGGGTGTTCGGTTGCTCAAATACACGTTTGAGTGTTCGATTAACTTGTTCGGATCTCTGTGTTTGTCAAAATATGACAAGTCACCGTGCACTCCAAAATTCTAGCTTCTCCTCTCATAATCAAATCTTTGGGGCATTGGCTCTTCATCAATGGAAACTGCTCTGTAAAAAGGATTCATTATCCTTTCAATTTGAGCAATCACCATTATAACTAAGGGTGACCCTTCCGGATTATCTCCTTTCGAAGACACAAGCCTCTGTTGCAGCTGGAGGATTTCCCGATGCATATATTCCATAGAAAGTTCTTGAACATCTCTTTGCGGATTCTTCACAAGCGGCATTGTGTCATTTCCTCCCAATCAGATTTTCGACAATTATCTCCTCAGTAGTGTGGTTAGGGTTTAGGTTTGAGGAGCTAGAAGAGAGTATATGGGATAATTTAGGGTTGGAAATAAAAAATTTGAATGGCTAATTTGAAATATGAACAATGGGAAGGCTTTTTGGGTGGATTTTGAGTTAGGTAGCGGTGAATTTTAATAACCGTAGGATAGGACTAGACTTAGGCTGACTTTGATACTAAATAATATCAAAATTAACCAAACAATAGAAAAATCAAATATTATTGCTGAATTTAAAGAAGGAAATACAAATCACACAAACGAAAATAGAAAATAGCAACAACACGAAACACAAATTCACACTGTCAATCCAGGGGTGGTGATGGTCGGTTACGGGGGTTGGAAGGGTGGTAAGGGGCTGGAATGATGGTATGGGCGTTGGTGGGCGGCAGTAGCAACATCAAGGGGGATTTTGGACTGAAGTTTAGGAGCGGCAGCAAGTACGGAGCGGCTGGACAGCAGGTAGGCAGGTAAAACCAGCAGCAGTTAGCCGTTTGAGCGACAGCAAGGTGGAATGAGGTTCTGGAAGGTAGTAGAAGGGTGAAAAACTGGCTATGGAAAGTGGGAACAGCAGCTAGGCTGCGGGGAGGTCGTTCAGGGTCGCTGGAACAGCAGCAAGGCGGCCAGGTGGATGGTTAGCGTCTGTGGGAAACGACAAAGGAAGTTGTTTTCTGGGCTGCTACAGCAGGAAAGGTAACGACGACAGCAAAAAGAGGGATGCAAAAGAAGGATAGGTCAGGATAATCATCACTACGGAAGCGAGATACAACAGAGCACCACTCTACCCTTAGATGCAAGCCTAGAAGGGAAAACCTGAGCCGCCATAGACGATCCCAAACAAACACACTAAAAGACTACGAATTCAAACCCTAACACCAACACCTACATAAGAAAGGAATAGAAAGAATAAACTTACTAAAATGGACAACAACAATGATAAAAAAAGAAAATGACGGCTGCTTCTCCCACCCCCACGGGATTTGTATGCCGCGCTACCCGCATACCCGGGACCACGAGATCCCACTCCCACATCGTGTATATCTATATGTATGTACATGTCTGCATACGTATACGTCTACATATTTCTATGTTTGTCTATGTATTATGCGTGTGTGTGTGTGTGTGTGTGTGTGTGTGTGTACGTACATGTGTGTTCACGACTATGTGCATATATGTATGTGTACATATATTTACGTTTATGTTTGTTTAAGTATATCCATAATTAAAGTTTCGTTGGGATCACATTATGAAAGCTGCCACTCTAGTAAATTTCTTCCTCTGCCTGTGGTATTTTCCGTCTAGGTTTTCATATAAAATTATCGGTATGGTTTGTCTCTTTATTATTAACCTTTTCAAATGAACAAGAGGTTTGAGCATTCCTTACCACTGAGATATGCCTGGAGCTGTTCAGGAGAATCACGCTGAGGATCGATAGTGATATAAACAGGCTTAACCTTTAGGTTATGTTGACACTCTGATCAAGAAAAAAAAAAAGAAAGGTAAGCAAGCCATTCAATGCAGTGAAAACATCGGGAACTACTAGTTAGATTGAATTGCGGCGCTGAGGTAATTTTAATTGGACTTCAAGACTTGTGAATGGCAAATGATAGCAAGCAAAAGTAAGTAATTTTGGGAAAACAGCTTTTCATTCTGTGAATTATTTCGTAAAATTTAAGCAGAATAAAAATCATATGGATTATTGAAAAGCTCACAAAGCAGAAAGCATACAAAAGACAGTAGAAGACAAAACTTTGGGGAAAAGTTCTTTTTATTATTCACTTATAGGGTACATATATATATATATAGAAATCAATCCAACCTAATTTACAAACTTACCAAATATATGTAAGTCTAAATTTGGAAAGAAAATAATTATGAAATAAAATATAAAAAAATAAAAATAGAAAAGCAATAAAACTAAAAAAGGTGTTTACAAAGATATCCCTAATAAAATCTTTCCATGATCTTGTGAAGCAGTCGGCTGGACCACCATGGAGAGAAGCCAAACTTCTCAACTTTCCACACCCCCTCTCAAGTTGGTTGTAGATGTTGTAGAGATCAAGCTTGGTATCGATCTATGAGAAAATGCTTAAAGAAAGAGTTTTGGTGAAGACATCAAAAACTTTTTGGAGTCAGCATATAGCCTAGTTTTATAATTCCACCATTAACCTGTTTAGATATAAAGTTTCTATCAATTTCAATATGTTTGGTCCTGTCATGATGCACTGAATTCTTGCCAATACTGATGGCTACTTAACTATCAAAGAAAATTTGTATATGCCTATTGGAGGCACACTCGAATTCCATTAATAATTTCTAAATCTATATCCCTTCACAGATTCCTAAGATGAGTACCCTATAATCTGATTCAGCACTACTTCTAGACATAACACTTCTTTCTTACTTCTCCATATAACCATATTTCCACATACAGAGGAGCAATAACCTATAATTGACAATCTGTCAGTGAGTTCCCCAGCACAACTTACATCAGTATAGACTTCTACCACTCTATTTCTGATTTTCTCAAAAATTAATCAATAATTAGAAGTATTTTGAAAAACCTCAAAATCATGTGCAACATCTCCAAATGCTCTTTATTTGGGTTATTAATGTGTCGGCTGACAACATTGATAGAATATGCAATATCTGGCCTCGTATGTGACAGATAGATAAGTTTTTCAACCACTCTTTGGTATATTTTCATATCCATAGATACAATTTCTTCTCTTCTATTAGACTTTTAGTTGGGATTAATTGGAGTATCCGCAAATTTGCATTCAATCATCCATGTCTCCTTTAGTAGATCTAAGATATATTTCCTCTGTGATTTAATGATGCCTTTCTTGGACCTTACTGCCTTCATATCTAGAAAATATCTCGTGGTTCTTATGTTCTTAATTTCAAACTCAGCGGCAAATATTTCTTTGATCATGAGAATCTCCCTTTCATCATGACCAGTAAGAATTATATCCCCAATTACCATCAGTGCAGTTATCTGGAAAATATACATTAGATCTCATAGTTTTAGCAAAACTTTCAAACCACACTATTGATGATTGCTTAAACCCATAGAGAGACTTCCTGAATTTGCATGCTAGATGTTTGTTGGACTCATTTCTCAATTTCTGATGGAATCTTCATATACATTTCTTCCAGATCCCCACTCAAGAAGGCATTTTTATGTCAAATTGATGCAGTCTTCATTCCTTTTTAACTACTACTAGAAGGGGAAATCTAATAGTATTTAGTTTGGCAATTGGTGCAAAAATATCTTAATAGTCAATATCATAGGCTTGAGTGAAAACTTTTGCAATAAGTCTGGCTTTGAATCTCTCAATAACCCAATCACCTTTGTATTTGGTGTTGAATACTCATTTGCATTCAACTGGTTTCTTATCATGCGAGAGTTCGGTTAGAATTTATGTCATTATGCTTTAGTGTTTGAATCTTCTCTTCAACTGTTTTTCTCCATTCTGGATTTTCAAAAGCTTTGTGAATGGATTTAGGAATATGCACACTATCAAGGTTAGAAACAAAAAACTTTGTCAGATGAGAATAGCTTCTCTAAGCTCTCCTGAATTGGATATCTAATGCACCTTTCCTTGTCACAAACATCAGAAAAAGAAGAAGATAACTCGGGAGTACTAGACTCCTGACCTAAAATGTCATGTTAATGTGGACTCGGGTTTTGGTTTGAGCAGTTTTGTCCTTGCAAGTTGTCACCCACCTGTTCAAGGTTTTTCTTCCTCCTTGTGTCTAGTAGTTCTTTGTTATGAACGTCAGGTTGGACAACCTTAACCAGGGTAGAATGACTAGTTGAAGTAGATGGTGCAACTGTCTAGATGTCATCAAGTGCATCCCAAAATTGATGTTTATCTGCACTGATTTGAGGCAGTACGATTGATTTTAAAAATATATGACATACATGAAGTTGTAGTAATTTCTGATATCAAGAAAGTAGCACGTATATGCCTTTTCAGTTGGAGGCATACCTAAGAAAAATACACAATAGATTTAGCGGTTTTAGGAATGAATGTGAACAAAAGATACACACCCAAAGTTTGTAAGCAGTATAGAAGAAGAGAAAGATTTAAAGCGATGATGGATAACCATCAAAGTATGAGGCGTTTTGAATTTAAGTACCTGATCAGGCATTTGATTGATAGGGTATATTGCAGTAAGAATTGCTTCCCCTCAAAAATATTTTTGAACTTGACGGGAAGTCATAATTGAGAGGTATCAATACATGAACACCCAAAGAAAATTCCACTTTCTGAAAGATAGAACCCAATGATGGAATTGAAATATTTCTTTGCATTATCAGTTCTGAGGATATAAATTTTGCATTAAAATTGATTTTGAATAATGTCATGAAAGGTTTGGAAGATTTGTGTTGTTTCATATATCTCATTAGAAATACTCTAAGTAATTCTAGTATGATCATCAATAAATGAGACAAACCATCTAGCCTCACTTAGGGTTTTCACTATTGAATATCCCCAAATATCATTGTAGACAATAGAAAAAGGGTGTGAGGATTTGTATTGGACTATGAGATAAGTTTTTTAGAGTGTTTGACAAGTGAAAAATCTCACAATGATAAGAACTAGGGTTTTATTGATAAAGAACTCAGGATGTAACTCTACAACATAACTAAAATTAGGATGACCCTGGTGATAATGTCATAACATGCATATTTTTCGATAGAAATAGCCTCAAGAGAATCAAAAATTTGAGATAAAAATAGAGGTAGGATCATTTGTGCTTAGAGAAAAATTTTTCTTTGACAGGTATGAGTCCCGATGCATTTCAAAACTACCAATCACCTTCCCTGACTCCATCACTCGAAGTTCACAATAATTTGTAAGGAATGTAGTTATACATTTCATATTATGAGTATGCTTACTGATTGAAAGTAAATTACAGACCAACCATGGAACACATAAAACAGAGGAAAGAGAAATATCCTAAGAGAGCTTCACATCACATTTTAGAACAATTTTTTAGCGTGATTCATCTGCAAGTATGACCATTCTAGATGTAGAAGCATCTTGATAATTGACTAAATTATTCATGCCTTCGATTATATGATCAGAGACTACTGAATCTATGATACAAGCTCTATTTCACCCATGATTAGCAAGATGGGAGAATGATGTATTACCTTGGTGCGTCACTAGATTGGTGTGATATTCAGAATTAACCTTCAGAGTATTGACAGTTGCTTATGCAGGTAGAGGAACGACCGTGTTGACCTCATTTTTAGTGAGGTCTTAGTCTCCTACTCTTAGAACCTAGGATCTAGCTTTAGGAGTCCTTATTGACCATCCTAGCGGACTAGTAATGGAGCCCACCTCCCGTAGAACTTCAAACTGCTTCTTAGCTCATTTTTGTGAAGAACTCGCATGAGTGGTTCCAAGCACTCAACTTCTAGTTACAAGGGCTAAGGACCAACATGTAGAGGGCCCGAAAATAAGTTCCTATAGGATCAAACGGCCTTAGATGAACCCATTTGTGACTCGATTACTCGTGAACGCCACAATTCATGCACTCACTGCACCGCACATGACTTTGACTTGATTTGACTCGCCCGTGGGCAAACTCGTCCGGACAACCCCAGGTGAAGAAACGGACCACACCAATGCGTCCGGAACGTCGACTTTAGCTAGGAAGGACACCCATATTGCTGTGGTTCCACACTCGCACGAACTGCACGAAAATCGACGCATTTTTTTAGCGGTATGCGGGCCCGGACTCAACTCATGTTCAACTCAGATTCGATTCAGGCTGGACTCGGGCTGAACAAAAGTTAAATTATTTTGAATTTCAAATTGTTAAATTTCAAGTAGGCATTTAATCTCATTCTAATTGAAAGTTAAAGACTTTCCTTTTGAATCTGTTTCATCAACAGAAACCAATTAAGCCCCCGCCAAAGTTTTAGCATAACGGCTATTGAGCCCGCTCCTTTAAACCTAAGCACGAAAATGGGTATTTCACTTTTAAAAAAGTGGTAATATTGTTATTTTTATGTGATATTAAACATTTGAGTATTGTGTGTGTAAATATGAAAATGTAGGTGTGGGATATGTTTGTTATGTAAATGCCCCAAAATAAAAAAATAATCCTTTCACTCTCGTCTTTTTACCACACTTTACTATTAAGTTCCTCAAGCTCAAAACTTATCTTTAAATGGTATGCAAACCAAACCTCACGGAATTCATTGCTAACCCAAAGCCAGCTAAAGAAGCATCGTCTAAGGCCCTATATATCGTTAGCATATAAAGGAGTTAAAAAGTAATGATTTTAAATCTGCATCAGATTTAAATTTTCATTATGAGTTATCAAGAAAACAAATTTTGCAATAAAAATTAAAATATATCCTAATGCTAATAACAATTTTTTTAATCTTATAATCACCTATTTTAAACCTTGTAACCATATTCACTAAACTAATGTGTTGAACTCCAAACAAATCTTTCCGTTGACTCAATAAAATGAAAATAACTTTTGGATCTCCATCATGTCTCCTCTCAAAGTCTAATACTCTAAGCTCTCAAACCTAGAAAGTTTGAGAACAGCATCAATAAGCTCAGGAGACACTGGAACTTAATTTGCGGGACTTCCAATGAACATTTGTTGCACATGGAAGCAAATCCATTGATGCTAGATAATGCCCCATAAATGGTTATACACTCTCTTAAAATGTTGCAATGAGGCAACCTAATACTATGAAAAATAATGTAACACCGTAACTCTCTCTTCAACCAATACCTTCTGGAAAGAGAAAAGTGTTGAAACAGTCTCCCGACTCTTTGTAGCGGTCATTTTAGTTCCAGAGCCAATAATATGACAATTTAATCCTCGGACTCTTTTAGGCTAAAATAGTCCTTATTGAAAACTATTTAAGCCCATATTAAAAAACTTAGTGATTAATTTAACACTTTTATAGACTCTAGGACTAAAATAACATCATATAAATAGTAAAGGGGATATTTTTGGCATTTCACTCGTTCCAGAAATTAACCTGCAACTAAAAGCTAAACCTTTTTTTTCTACTCCCCTAAATCACGATGATCTAATACAAATAACAATGTCATTGATGTTAATCAATCAATGTTACTCCCTATAACAGATAGAGTTCACCAATTATGCTCATCTTCAAAAGATCAAAGCATCCTTGCGGACTTCAAAAATTTTCTTTCAAACAAACAAAAAAAGAAATATATAATAAAAAAGTAGGATTTGATTCATATCACACAATGGCCACGTAAGTGTTACTTAGAAGTATAACTCCCCTATAATTAAGGAATCATCTCACAATAGCACATCAAATATACGCTCAGTCAGAAAAAAGTCCCTCCCTTAAGCTCAATTCATTTCTTTCTTTCAAACAAAAAGCCAAAACATGCAAACCAATTCAAAGAAATTCAATGCTAACTCGCAACTAGTTACATACCTTGATTTTAACTATCTTAAATCTCAAGCATTGAAGTAATACAATGAGGTGCAAGATAGGTAAGGCTCTCTCTCTCTCCGCGTGCGCGAGAACAAATGCACTACTAACGAACATCACTGCTACATCAAGCCATCGATAACATGCCACTAAAATGAAAAGCGATGGCCATTCTTTAAAAAAAAAAAAATAAATAAATTAAAAATTCCCTCCTAGCAGGAGAACGTCTGCTATCCTCATAGTTTTCTTTTTTATCTTCCACATTGATACAACAAGTCAAGATTCAAATTCATAATGCAACTAATATGATGCCCACAATAGGAAAGTTGCAAATTAGCGTCGATATTTGCGTCAAACATATTCTGAAGGCAATAATAGCATCGAATTTGCATCTGAATTATGAGAAACTTGGAAACTCATTATTTGCGGGGACAAAGGCATCGAAAAGTTTCACTACAAACAACTTGCATTATTTGCGTCGACATTTTTTTCAATGCAAGATGATTGCGTCACACTTTACATCAAAATTTTGTGGATGCAAACCGTTGCGTCGACAATTTGTCAATGCATTATATCTACTTAATAGCGTCAAATTGACCGATGGCAAATCTAACGCTATCGAATTTGCCTACTCAAAGTTGACGTAAGTGACCTAAAATAGAACTCCCGTGCAACAATTTTATTCGCTCATTCCTGTTTTATTTCTTCTTAACTCTGGCAACACCTGCACGACATCTCCATCAAGCGACTTGGAGTGTCAAACGTGTTCCACCATCGAAATCCTGGCTCCGACGAGCAATACTCCTCTCTGACCTTTAGACAACCTTTTCATTTCTCTTGAGGCCCTCCTCCATAATATTTGATGCTTTTACTTTTCTTTTTATGTAAAAATTGATTTTTCGGTTTTAAATATGTAATGCATAAAAATTGTATGGTTTTCAAATAGAATTTGAAGTTTAGAGGTCAGATATGTAAGACATAAAAATGGGTGATTTTTATATAAAAAATAAAGTATATGTGTTAGATCTGTTGTCCTATAAAAGAGAATCATAAAAATAAGTTAGGCGTCGTTGAGATGAGAATGCTTAGGTGGATGAGTGGCTTTACTTTTAGTAACAAAATGTGAAATGAATATATCCATGAGAGGGATAAGAGAAAGGGCACTTGCATACATACCACCCAATTCGTAAGTATTTATATCTAAAGCCTAAACTTTACTATTTGCATAAAAATTGTGTGATTAGTTTGTAAAATTTAAATTTTAGGTTTTACATTTGTAATACATAAGAATTGTGGAGTTTTTATGTAATATTTAAGTTTAGGAGTTAGATATTAATACATAAAAAATGAGTGGATCTATGTAAAAATTAAAGTTTAGGTGTTAGATCTGTAATACAATAAGAATTATGTGGTTTGTATATAAAAAATAATGTTACGGTGTAGATATGTTATACATAACAATAGTATGGTTTGTATGCAAAATTAAGATTAAGTTGTTAGATGTGTAACAACTATGTAATAAATAAGAATTGTGTGGTTTTATATAAAAATTGAAGTTTATGGTGTTACATATATAATACATAACTTGTATGATTTGTACGCAAAAAATGAAGTTTATGTGTTAGATTTGTAATACATAAGAATTTGTGTGTTGTGCATGTTCAATTTGAAGTTTAGGTATTACATATTGAATGCATCAAAATTGTGTGGTTTGAACGTAGCAATAAAAATGTAAGGGTTGATAGTTTTGTCATCTTAAACATCAACGACCATCTCATAACCCTATTAGAAGAGTAAATATTTTATATTTAACTTACGTTAAGAAAGATATAGATAGACCTAAAAAGACTTGGAACATGTTCTATAAAATAATACTTAATCTATTATAATTAAATAAAGTTATGACACTTGATAAAACACCTGAAAAAAAAATTCAAGTAGTCGATCCCACTCAGTGGGATAAAAGACTTTTTTTACGTTATTGAATGGTGTGTTTTGTATGTAAAGATTAATTTTTTTAGTGTTAGATATATAAAAATCTATAAAGCAACATATATGTTGCAGAGATATATTAGAAATTTGAGATCATAGATATATAATATATTGTGTCTATGAAAAAAATGACTAACTAATGAGTTCTTGAATGATGTTAAGAAATTTGTGTAGGTGGCATCACAGTTGCCAATTTACCTTTCAGAAGATAAGTTTCGATGTCATTGTGCAAAACATAAAACAAACATACCTAACAACTGATGAAATCAAATGAGATCTGTATCGTAAAAGATTTAAACTCAATTATTGATTTTGAACTGCAAATGATGAGTATAAATAAGATGTTCGGTACAATCATGTTGATATATCATCCAATTACGTCTCTCTAAAGAAAGAGAATCATGACACATACAAAGAAATAATTTATGATGCGCGCAGAGCCCATTTTATTGGGAGCGTGCCCGAAAAAATCAAACACCGAACAATGAAGTGCAACAATTCTATGATTTATTGAATGTTGCATAGCAACTTTTGTAGGAAGGTTACACTATAATATAAAGTTATCGGTGACACTGAGAATGTTGAGCATCAAATATGATTTTAACAAACCTGGAGAATGTTTCAATCAGGTAGCAACCTTATTAAAGAAGACTAACTCTACAGAAAATTTAGTTCTGGAAGACTTGTACATAACAAAAAAAATTGATATCAAAATTAGAGTTATTATCAGAAAATATAGATTGTTATATTAACGGTTACATGTTATATTATAAGGCTGATGCAGAGGAGACGAAATGTAAAGTTTGTGGTGTTGATAGATTTAAACCAATGAGGCGAAGAGGTAAAAATAAAAAAAAAAATTCCATACAAGTCTCTCTTCAATTTGTAGCTTATACCATAAGTTTTAAAACTATTCGTTTCTATACATGTAACTCCTCAAATGACATGACACAGTATGAAATTTGTTCATACTAATTCTATCAGTCATCTGTCACATGATGAAGTCAGAAGACTTTCATCACATGATGAAGTCAAAAGACATTTCAACTGTAATTATCCTGACTTTGCAGTTGAATCACGTAATGTTAGGCTTGACTTATGTGCAGATGGATTCATATCATACATTCACGCCACAACACCACATTCATGTTGGTAATGATTATTACGTCATATACTTTACCCCCTAATATGTGCATGATCGCGTCATTCTTATTTCTGACGTTGATCATTTCATGTCTACATAACCCAAAGAAAAAAATCAACGTCTACTTACAGTTTTTGATAAATGAGTTTCAAATATTGTGAGAAACAAATGTGTTAATTTATGATATCACTAAGAAAAAGAAATTCCGACTAAAAGCAACTCTTATATGAACAATTCATTATTTTCCAGCTTATGGGATGCAAACTTGTTAGAGCATAACCAGAAAATTTGTTTGTCCTTACTGCATGGATATATTCAAGTTATTCAATTTAAAGCATGAAAAAAAAATTATTGGTTCAATTGTCATAAAAGGTTCTTAGCACATGATCACTCATTCAGAAGTAATATAGATGCATTTTCAAAAATAGAATTGAAAAATCAAGTCCATTCCCGAAAATAACCGGAGCCGATTTATGGCAGATGATAATTGAATAATTAAAGATCACCGAGAAACCAGAACTAGCTTCAAATCGATTTATTGATTTCGGTGTTTTACATAATTGGATGAAGCGGGGTATTTATGGGATCGTCCATACAGGAGAAGTAATTTGATTAGACATAATCTTGATATTATGCATATTGAGAAAACTTTTTTTGCTAATATATTCAATACTGTGACAGATATTAAGTATAAAACAATCAAATTGTCATAGCAAGATTGAACTTGAAGAGTATTGCAAGATGATGAGATTAAAACTTCAAGAGACAAATGCATATAAACTAATAAAAACCCAACGTTACATACTGTCTCATATTGAATCAACGATGAATAATATTTGATTGGAAACATTCCCTGAAGTTTCATAATTGATGTATATCCAACTTAAACCGATGTGTTGATTTGGGATGGAGAAGATATTCATCATAAAAAGTCATGACTGTCATATTTTTTTAGTGTCTGCTACCAATTGCATCTAATACCCTGTCAAAGCTGGTACTTAATCCATTTATTTCTATCATTGCATTGTTTAAGGAGTTATGTGTAATGATTCTGAATATTGATTCGTTGAAAAAATCTTAATCTAAGTATCCTTATTATTATGCAAACTTGAATAGATATTTCCTTTAGTTTTCTTTGACTATAGGAGCATTTGCTTATACATTTATATTATAAGGCTATATTGGGGGAGTCCAAGGCAATACAAATGGATATATCCCTTTGAGAGACATGTCTTCTCGTTGTGTATAGTCACATCTTGCATTTTATTTTAGACTAATGTACTATCATATTTATTCAAATATATCTCTATTTTACAAATTTTTAAATAAATTAAAAAATTATTAAAAATAAAACATATCTGGAGGACTTGATATGTAAGACTTACTGCATAAAAAAATTACCTTATGTTCTTATTATTTCGAACAATGGCAGTAAATACATCAAATTGCCGGTGGCATGTCTTCATATTCAAAATTATTTGTATTTCAAGTATCATGATAACTATCAATGAGGCATGGTACACGCTAGTTCAACAATAAAAAGCTTCTTCTACTGAACTCTGATGAAGTGCAACCATTTATAGAGTAAGATTTTTAGTATCAGAAATTTTCTCAGTTATTATTCATAATTATATACTAATTAACTCCAACATACTAAAAATAATAATGTGAACAAGTTAATTACCTAACGATTGAACTATGTGATAATTCTAATAAGTAAGAAAATCAAAAAAGAATTATTAAGTTGATGTGTCATACTTTAAAATTATGGGAGAGGGTAATTGAACATAGGTTAAGATGCATCACGAAAATTTCTCATAATCAATTTGGATTTATGCCTGGCAGGTCTACTATGGAAGCTATACATTTATTGAGAGGTTTGATGGAGAAGTTCAGAGATAATAAGGAGAATCTACATTTGATTTTTATTGATTTAGAAAAAGCTTACGATAAGGTTCCAAGAGATATCATTTGGAGAGTTCTCGAGAAGAAATGTGTTGATATGACTTATATTCAAGTCATTAAAGATATGTATACTAGAGCTGTTACTTGTGTTCAAACTGAAGGAGGATTGACAAAATATTTTCCTATTTCTGTTGGTTTACATCAGGGATCGACTTTAAGCCCATATCTTTTTGCTTTAATTATGGATGGTCTTACTGGACATCTACAAGAGGATGTACCTTGGTGTATGCTTTTTGCTGATGATATTCTTCTCGTGGATAAAACGAGAGAAAAAGCCCAG
The DNA here is from genome assembly GCF_001263595.1 of Phalaenopsis equestris. Taxonomy (NCBI): domain Eukaryota; kingdom Viridiplantae; phylum Streptophyta; class Magnoliopsida; order Asparagales; family Orchidaceae; genus Phalaenopsis; species Phalaenopsis equestris. The sequence continues at coordinate 367,764 of NW_018164689.1, forward strand.
GAAAAACTTGAATTATGGAGGTCTACATTGGAGTCTAAAGGCCTTCGTTTAAGTAGAACTAAAACTGAATATATGGAATGTAATTTTAGTAGTAATAGCTCTAGTGACAGATGTGTGACTTTGGGTGATCAAATTATTAAAAGGTGTGAACGATTTAGATATCTTGGGTCCGTTGTCCAAAGCGATGGTGATATAGATGGGGATGTTAATAGTAGAATTCAAGTTGGTTGGTTGAAGTGAAGGAATGCTTCGGGTTTTTTGTGTGATAGAAAAGTACCGCTAAGACTGAAAGGAAAATTTTATAAGATGGTGGTGAGACCTGCAATGCTCTATGGCGCTGAATGTTGGCCTTTAAAAGAGAAGCATAATAATAAGTTAAGTGTTGCCGAGATGAGAATGATTAGGTGGATGAGTGGCTTTACACTTAGAGACAAAATGCGGAATGAATATATTCGTGATAGGGTTGGTGTAGCTCCTGTGACAGACAAAATTAGAGAAAGTCGTCTTAGATGGTTTGGTCACATTAAACGTCGGCCATCTGATGACCCAATTAGGAGAGTAGATGTTTTAGATTCGACTTGTGTTAAGAAAGGCAGAGGTAGACCTAGGAAGACTTGGGCTTATTGTATTAAAAATGATCTTAATTTACTAGAACTAAATGAAAATATGACACTAAATAGGACGCAATGGAGAAAAAGGATTCATGTAGCCGACCCCACGTAGTGGGATTAAGGCTTTGTTGTTGTTGTTGTTGTTGTATTCAAGTTATACGTAAGTTGAACTAACACTTTAATTCACCGGTACAAAACATAGTCATCACATTCAAAGTAAAATTAATTATACTTTGAAACTTCTTATATGTTCATAATACAAGCAAAACTATGGATTAAACAAATATTAGATCATGTTTGAAAGCCCAATCGTAGCGTCACGACATGACAAATATTTGATGTGAAAGATTATAGATTTCACATGAGTTCTTTGTGTAAAGGGAAGGAGCTATACAATTGTGATGTTTGTGTTAGAGAAAACATACACATAAATATTGAATCAATTATTATGACATATTTGAAAAATGTTTCAGTTGAAATATTTAGATTATGTTGTGTGTATTATATACATATTTAACTGTGTTTTGATCTTGTTTCTAGTCAAAGAACAAGAGCACTAAGCCCGTATAATATTACCAAAGTCAATATGAACAAAATATATGTGAAGTTTGATTCATTTATTCTAGCAAGTCAAGCTTGTAAGGTTTATTACCTTTAATATCCTGATAGAGTAAGGGATAAAATTGATTAGGTCATCGTTATAAATAGCAAAACAAGAAAAAATATTGATATGTAGAATATTATCGAATTATTTCACAAAAAACATAGTGAGTCAGATTTTCGTATTGAACTTGATTCAATCAAAGAAATGTTTACCCTAGAGGATACAATTGGGATTTAAGAAGTTCCTCAAAAAATGAATCGTAATAATGACATTGAAGAAAAAATTTTAAGCTCATTCTCTGATGACTCGTCAAATGAAACAAACAAAATGATAATGTATGTTTAGATGATAAATTTCATTTAGTAGTTTTATTTTTATTGTTTTTAGACGTAATTACGAATGTTTTTTATTTTAATTTTACACCATCCTACTTTTACTTTTGTTGTTTATATTAAACTTCTAATTATTTTTATTGCTTTTACATGTAGTTACGGCAAGTTTTGTCTTAATTTTGCACTTACGTGTTTATAATTATGTGACTAATATTATACTGTCTCTAATTACTTTTTTGTTAATACTTTTTACTAATATTTTTTTTCCTTGTTATGGTTGGCATCAAGTGGTGCTGTTGATCAGCCACCTGGCCGACCTCATCTTCAGAGCACTTTAGAGAGTACGTACAAGAGGATAAAGAATGTTTGTCTCGCTTTAACAGACACAAAACTAATTCTTCATTAGTGAACAGCACCACAACTACTACAACCCCTCCCATATGTTCTACAGTTTCTCTGATCAGTATTGCTACTCTGTTTCAACCATGAGGTCCCGCTATAGCCCCTCCCGCATTAGATCCCTCTCAAGCACCAGCTCTTACATCCACATTAGCTTTCACTCAGCCATTAGCTCTCTTTTCGAAGAGTCAGGCCCCTCGACTCCCACTCTTCTGAGAAACTCACTTCTAGCGGGTATATATTGTGTCGGAGGGAGACTCGTAAGTTATCTTTAACATTATAATAAATTCAATGTTCATCTCGATATTTTTCTATTTCAGGTTCATTGCCCCCACGCCTCCTGTGATACGCAACATGGAGATCATCCGGAGTAGATACGATATTTCATTTCTCTCCTAGAAACAGATCCCGATTGCGACTCAGGACATGTAGTTCCCAAAGTTTGAGGTAGGATCATATAATTTGAATTTGAATACTAATTTTAAGTTCTTTTATTTTACAACTCAACATTGAATAATTTTTAGTTTACGGGAGTTCTACTGGCTGTCGAAGCATCACCAGCAGATCCACCATATTTTTGAGGCGCGTGATAGACATTAGTTGGATGACATGTTCACCATAGCCAGCAGGAAGCGGCTCATCTGGGTGGGGGAGGAGGTTTGGGCTTAGTTAACCAGAGCCTGAGCCTCTCTAAATTATCAGAGGAAGAAGCAGATGAACTAGCAGAACAGAACGGGGCTGCATTCCACATTAGAGACCCAATCCCCCACACACAGCTATGCTTGTAGAGTGAGATCAATTTGAATGTAACTTAAGATTTTTTTTGGTGAACGCTAATTTGTCAATAGTGGTCGGCCAAGTATAGGTAGTGCTCCGTGTGGGGGATAGAAACTTCAATGTAGAGTGAGGCACCCCGGACCCCATTGATCGTTTTATTTTGTTGGTTCGTCCATCTCTTCTTCTAATAATTTGGAGAGACCCATTCTCTGGTCAACCCATATGGGTCGCTCCCCTTTCCTGCGGACTGTCATGAACATGTCACCCAACCGATAATTGTCATAAAACTCAAAAATATAGCAGATCAGCTGATGATGCTTTTATATCCACCAGCACCTCTGTAAATTTAAAATTATGCAATTTTGAGTAGTATAACAAAATAACTCAAAATTAGTATTCTAATTAAAATTAATAGATCCCACAAAGTTCCAGAATCATATGTCCCGAGTCACAACCGGCATTTGCTTTTTAAAACAAATACGCAGTAACATATTTACTTTGGATGATCTTCGTGATGCATGTCACGAGCGGCCTTGAGAGAATGAAACTAAAATAAAAATATTAGTTACACAAAATATCGAGATGAACATTGAACTTATTATAATGTTAAAAATAACTTACAAGTCTCCCTCCAGCATAATATATACTCGGTCGGAGTGCCTTCCATCAGAGGAGTGAGAGTCGAGGGGTCTGTCAAGGAAGCTAGGGGCTGAGTGAAAGCTGGTGCGGGTGTGGACACTAGTGCCTGAAAGGGAGCTAGTGCGAGAGGAGCTATATCAGGAAGACCCGATGGTCGAAACTGAGTAGCAGTACTAATCCAAGAGGCTATAATAGTTGCGACGTTACTCAACAAAGTTGTTTTCCGTTTGTTAGAGCTAAACACACACTTCTTCATTCTCCTGTACTTATTCCCTAAAGTGCCCTAAAGATAAAGTTGCTCAAGTGGCTGACCACTAACACCACTTGATGTCATCTGTAACACGGAAAAACAATAAAATTAGTACTAACAACAAAAATAAGCAACAATATGATATAAGCCACATAAGTAAAAGCATAAAGGTGCATAATCAAAACAAGAAACATATCGTAACTACATGTAAAAATAAGCAAGAGAAGTATAATATAAGCAACAAAACTAAAAGCAAGAATGTACAGAATTAAAACAAGAAATATGTAATAACTACGTCTAAAAACATCAAAAATAAAAATAGCAAAAGAAACTAATCATCTAAACCTACATATCAGTTTTAGTATGTCTCATTAGACAAGCAAGTTTATGATGAACTTAAAAGTGCTTCTTCACTATCATCATCACTGTCATCCATATTTTGAGAAACTTCTTCATAAATTCCCGTGGTATCCTCTAGGATAAACATTTATTAGATTGAATCAAGTTGAATATAAAAATCTGATATACCTTGCTCTTGATGAATGTGTTCAATAATAGTCTACATTTCAATAGTTTTTCTTGTTTACTGCTTATAACGACGGCCCAATCAATTTATTCCTTATTCTATCAGGGTATAAAAGATAATAAAAATGAGTAGCATGACGTAATAGAATAAATGGATCAAAATAAACATAAATTATGTTTATTTTGACTTTGATGATACCGTACGGGCTTAATATTTGTTTTCCTTGATTAGGAAATGGATCATATCACACAATTGAATATATATAAAATGCGCGCAACATAACATGATATTATAACTGAAGTTTTTTTTCAAATATGTCATAATAACTGATCTCACTATCTATGTGTATGTTTCCTCTAGCACACACCAAAATTATGTTTTCATCCCTTCACACCAGGAACTCGTGTACAATATATAGCCGTTCACATTAAATATTTGTCATGTCAAGATGCTACGATTAGGCCCCCAAGCAAAATCTAATAATTTCTTATCCATAATTTTGTTACTTATATTACGAACCTATAAGAAGTTTTAAATTATAATAAGTTTTACTTTTAACGTGACAATTATATTTTGTATCGGTGAATTAAAGAGTTACTTCAACATACATATAATATGAACAAAGTCAGAAATTTTTCTTCGATCTTCTTGCTTATTAGAGTCATCTCTTATGTTCAATCTATCGATAAATAACATGTTCACATCATTATCATTTATATGTTAGAGTTAATTAGTATAATATTCTAAATAATAACTGAAAAAATTTTTTACTACTAAAAATTTTACTTTATAAATGGTTGCACTTCATCAAAATTCAATGGTACATATAATGCAGCTGCTTGAATCTTTTTAACGTTGAACTAGCATGTATCATGCCTCTCTGATGGTTATCGTGATATTTGAAATACAAATAATTCTGACTGTGCATGCATGTCACTAACAATTTGACATATTTATTACCCTTGCTCGAAATAATAGTAATAGAAACTAAGTTTCTTATGCAACAAGTATGCCTCATATATCGAGCACTCTAGATGTGGTTTATTCTTAATAAATTTTTTTTTAATTTTATTTAAAAATCTATAAGATGAAGATATTTTTGAATAAATATAGTAATAGATTAGTCTAAAAAAAAATGTAAGGCGTGACTGCTCATCGAGAAGACATATCCCTTAAAGAGATACATTCATATTTACCGTATTGACCCCAATATAGCCTCATAACATATATGTATGGATAGATACTCTATAGAGTTAAAGAAATCGGGAGGAAATATCTGCTCGAACTTACATAATAATAAAAACTTGCTCACATTAAGATTTCTCAACAAATTAACATTCAGAGCCCCTGCGCACAACTTCTTGAATCATACACTGATTTTAATCAATAGATCATGTATCGATTTTGGCAAGACTTTGAGTGCAATTGATAGTAAGCACTGCAAAAAAATTAACATGATTCTTCATGATTATATTTCTTTATTCTAAAGTCAACGGCGACTCAAATTTGTTACACAACATTAGGACACTTCAAAGAATGCATGCATTCAAATATTGTTCTTCGTTGATTCAATGTGAGACAATATGTAGTTTTAGGCTTTATTAATTTACATGCATTTGTCTCTTGAAGTTCTTACTCGCTCTTCTTACAATACTCCTTCAAGATCAATCTTGCTTTCATGTTATCTTTTGTTTCACCCTTAATATTCATCACAGTATTAAAGCTATTATCAAAAATAATTTTCTTAATACGCATAATATCGAAATTATGTCGAATCAAATTAGTCTTCTGGTATGGAAGATCCAATTGAATACTATGTTTTGTCCAATTATGTGTAATTTCAAAATTAGTAAGACGATTTGAAGCTAATTCTGGTCTTTCAGTTATCATTAATATTTCACTTATCATCTGTCATAAATCGATCACAGTTGTCCTCGATGGTGGATTTGATTTTTTAACTATATTTTAAAAAAATGCTCTCTATTCCTCAAGAATAAGTGATTGTGGGTTAAAAACCTTCGATAGCAATCGAACCAAGGAATTTTTTTCTTCCAATCTTTAAAATGAATAACTTGGACATATCCATGCAGTAAGACAAGCCAATTTCTCGGGTGTACTCCAACTAGATAGCATCTCATAAGTCGGAAAATCACTAATAGTTATCATAAGAACTTTAAGCTAGAAATTCTGTTTTGAAGCAATAACATAAGTCAGCATACTTATTTCCCACAATATTTAAAACTCATATCAGATGTTATATGTAGACATCTATTTTTTCCTTTAAGCAATTGAACCTAGTATAATCAACATCAGAAATAAGAACGGCGTGGTCATGCACATATCAGAGGGCAAATTATATGATGCAAAAATTATTGGTCAATATGAATACGATGTTGCGGCGTGACTGTAAGATGCGAACCCATCTACACATAAACCAAGTCTAATGTTGCGTAGTCCAACTGCAAAGTTAAGATGACTATGATCAAAATGACTTCAAGTTTCACCATGTGATGGATGATTCATAGAATTAGTATCAACAGATCTAATGTTGTCATGTGAACAGTTGTATACATAGAAGTGAATAGTCTTTGAAGTTAAGATATGAGCGACAAGTAGAACAGAAATTCGTATGGAATATTTTTATAAATTTTAACATTTTCCCCCATGATTTAAATCTATCAATATCGCAAAAAAGCATTTCGACGTCATTGCATCAACATTGTGATAAAGCATGTAACTGTTAAAATAACATATCTTCTCAGATAGTAACCTTAACTTTAACACTAACATTTTTGTTTCTATACAAGTCATCCGGAAATAAATTCTCTGAAGGGTTTGTCTCATTTAATAATATTGTTATATGATTGAAGCATTTTTTTGACATATTAAGATCAAATTTGATAATCAACATTCTCAATACCATTAATAACTCTAGAACCTTCCTACAAATGTTATAGTACAATATTAAGTAAATCATAAAATTGATCTGATTCACTATTCGATGTTTGATCATCATCAGACATACCCCAACAAAATGAATTATGCACACACCATGAATTATTTCTTCATATATGTCAGGATCGTGTTCCTTTGAAGGGACAAATTGATGAGGCAGCAATGTGATCATACCGAACATCTGGTTAATACTCAACATGTGCAATCCAATATAAATAATTGGGATTAAATCACTTACGGTACATATTTAATTTGACTTCTTCAAGTGTTAGTTAAGCTTTATTTTTATGTTTCGCACAAGGGCATCGAAACTTACCTTCCAAAAAGTAAAGGGGCAGTTGTGATACCACTTGCACAAATTCCTCAACACAATTAATCATTTTCTTCATGGATAAATTCTAATATATATCCATGATCTCAAATTTATAATATTCATCTGCAACATATGTGTTATTTTATAAATTAGTACATATCTAACTCCTAAGAAATTCAATATTTACAGACAAACCACACCATTCAATAATAACATAAACACTCTATTCTCCTCTCGAGTGGGGTCGGCAATATGATTTTTTTTCGGATTTTCTATCAAGTTTCATATTTTCATTTAATCCTACTAGATTAATATAATATTTTATAGAATATTCCCACGTTTTTTTAGGTCTACCTAACTTTCTTAAAGTCAAATCTAAAACATATACTCTCCTAATAAGGTTGTCAGATTGTTTGACGTATAAGATTACAAAACTATCTAACCACTAAACTTTAATTGCTACGTTCAAATCACAAAATTATGATACATTATATATGTAATACATAAACTTCAAATTCCACATACAAAACACACAATTCTTATGTATTACACATCAAACACATAAACTTCCATTTTTACATACAAGCCACACAGTCTTATGTATTACATATCTAATACCCTAAACTTCAACTTTTATATACAAACCACATAATTCTTATGTATTATATAGGTGTTACGCATCTAACATCTAAATCTTAATTTTACATACAAACCACACAATTTTTATGTATAACATATCTACGCCCAGACATTATATACAAACCAAACAATTTTTATTATATTATAGACCTAACACCTAAACTTCAATTTTTACATACATCCACTCATTCCTAAACTTCAATATTTACATAAAAGCTAAACAATTCTTATGTATCACAAATCTAACACATCAACTTGATATTTTACAAACTAACCGCACAATTCTTATGCAAACAGCAGAGTTAAGGTGCTATATGTAAATACTTACATATTGGGTGGTATATATGCAAATATCTTTTCCTCAAAAATTCATGGATATATTTGTTTCACATATTTTCTCTAAGTATAAAACCACTTGTCCGCCTAAGCATTACATATCAGCAACACTTATTTTTATGCTTCCTTTATAGACCAACATATGTAATACATAAACTTCATTTTACTCATAAAAACCACACAATTCCTATGCATTACATATCTAACACCTAAACTTCAAATTCTACATAAAAACAACATAATTCCTATGAATTATACATCTAAAACCAAAACAACAATTTTTATATAAAAAAATAAAAAAAACATCAAATTTCATGGAGGGGAGACACGAGAGAAAAGAAAAGGTTAGCTAAAGGTCGAATAGAAGTATTATTTGTCGGTGCCACGATTTCAATGATGAAACACGCCTAAGATGTCGGACCACTTGGTGGAGGAGATGTAGTGTAGGTGTCTCCGAAGACAAGGAAAGAAACAAAAAGAAGTGAATGAGGCTTTCTCATGCAAGTCCTTTTTTAGATCATTTCTATCGATTTTGCATAGGCAAATTCAATAGCATCGAACTTACCGTCGGCCAATTTGACGCTATTAAATAAATATAATGCGTGTTGACCTCATTTTTGTGAGGTCTTAGTCTCCTACTCCCAGAACTTATAATCTAGCCTTAGGAGTTCCTGGTTGACCATCCTAGCGGACTAGTAATGGAGCCCACCTCCCGTAGAACTTCAAGCCACTTCTTGACTCATTTTTGTGAAGAACTCGCATGAGTGGTTCCAAGCACTCAACTTTTAGTTGCAAGGGCTAAGGACCAACATGTAGAGGGCCCGAAATTGAGTTCCTATAGGATAAACGGCCTTATGTGAACCTTTTGTGACTCGATTACTCGCAAACGCCGCAATTCACGCACTCACTGCACCACACACGACTTTGACTTGATTTGACTCGTCCGCCGGCAAACTCGCTCGAACGACCTCGGATGACGAAACGGACCGCGCCGACGCGTTCAGAACGTCTACTTTAGCTAGAAAGGACACCCATATTGCTAAGGTTACGCTCGAGCACAAATGACACGGATATTGATGCACGTTTTATTTATTTTTATTTTTTTAAATTTGCGGGGCGTGGGCCCGGGCTCAACCCAGGACCGACTTGGGTTCGATTCAGGCTGGACATGGGCTAATTACCTCAGCCCACAAATTTTAAATTTCAAATTTCAAAATTCAAATATATCATTAACTCCACATATAATGAAAATTAATTCTTTTCCAATTAAACCTCCCTGC
>NW_018164689.1:380680-384978 GCF_001263595.1 Phalaenopsis equestris
TATATATCTTTTATACTTAAATTAAATCTCAAAAATTATTTTCATATACCATATTTTCATAATTAATCAATCGAAAAAAAAAAGTTTGACCGACAATGCGTTAACAAATTATTGACGCATAGTTCGACGCAACGAGCTTGCGTCCAGATATTTTCAAGGCAAAGTGTGATGCAAACATCTTGCATTGAAAAAATGTCAGCACAAATGAGATGCAAGGTGTTTGAGGCGAAACTTTTTGATATCATTGTTCTGGCAAATAATGAGCATCCAAGTTCACTGTAATTCGGACGGAAACCCGACACTATTATTTGTGTCAGAATATATCCAACACAAATACCGATCCTAATTTGTGACTTTCCTGTAGTGGAAATTTTGTGGTCAAAATTATAAGTCAGAAATAAGTTACTAACAAATAATGCAGATGAAGAAACCAAGAAACAGAAAGTTTGTCGCGGCACTAGAAGGTATCATAAAGATTAACTACAGCAAATATCATGGCAATTCACTGGTGAAGCACTTAAAAATTTCTGGCGAGCAACTAGCAGCAATTCAGATGAGTTCAAATTAAAGGTTCCTGAAAATAAATACTTTTTTCTATTCAGTGAGATCAATTTGAACGTAAATTAAGCATTTTTATGTGAGCCCTTTTCCAACTATTCTAAGTTAAATTGTGATCTGAGATATGTAATTTATAAATTTTGGCTTAAATAAACTTTTCCTCATCAATTTTATGAGGGCAAGTTAATATTTGATTCCAAAAGCAAGGAAAAAAAGCATTATTCTTTCGAATGAAGTATAAGTTTGACTATCTGATTTTAGGGAAAGTTTATTCATTGTGCCAAGATAAAACATAGATTTTATTATTTTCTTAAATTCTCTTTTGTTTTATTTGTCCATAAGTACATAGTTACTAGAGATTCATAAATTCATGTATTTCCAAGAAAGGATCTTAAACGTAGTATTAGCTGTGCTAAGATATCCAACCCCAAGTCATAGTGTATCAACTTGATATCAGAACATTAGGTAATTTCAACATGTCGCTTAGAAGAGGGGCAAATTATCAAGATAAATTTTTAGTACACATAATTGAATGTAGAAAACAGTATTTCTTTTTTTTTTTTATTTTTGAGATAAAATTTCTACAATACAATGAATTTGCATTCACATATAGAATATAAGTAAAACTAAGAAGCACAGATAGATATAGCTATCAAGCTACCTTAATATCATAATCTTTTATCAAAACTTGGGGTTCAACATAGGCACTTCATCATAATGAATATTTTCTATTCATATGCAATAGCATATTCAAGCATAATGATCCTATGCAAATATATGTGCATATGAAATAAGTTCAAGCTTTAAAATATATGGATTCCTAAATAAATTAGTACATCAATAGGCCAATTGAGTAGAATTTCCGCAAGAATAGTGATTTGCTCTTAAACATTTTTTCACATTTGATAATAAATATATTGATGCTTTAGGTAAATTGTATGTTCAATATACCACACAAGTTAACGTCATTAGTTTTCACAATGTGACGCGGAAGCTTAATGCAATAAATTACAGCGGTACTGTAGCTGCCACTTTACTGTAGAATAACTATAGTGAGAGACGCGCCGAAATAATCTCGTTTTCCTTTCTTAGGCTTTCTTTCCAATTATCCTTCATTTATTTTCAATCATTTCCTATATATGTGTTGTAATAGGATTTGAAAGTCAGTGTTTTTCGTATGTTTTGTTTAGGATAGCCGTCGGCATCCTTTTCTCTCTTTGAGGGATATATTCGAAGGATTGAGTAGCACTCCGGTTGTAACTCTCTCTCGAGAAGGTAATTATCTTCTCCTATCCCCTCCGCATCCAGCCCGTCTTACAGACTCGCATTACCCGTCGTTGGTCGCCCCAACAACAGTTCACATGTTTTTCTGCAGTCTCCTCACTATCCAGTCCTTTTCCTTGCAGCAACTTCCTAGGACCGCCTTCCTTTGGTTGTTTGCAGCCCACCCTATCCCTTATCGTTGTTTTGGCCCTCCATTCTCCCTCCTACACCTCCAACCCGCCGCCAACCTTGTTGCAATCCTCCCACATGAACACACAGCCCTCCTCACCGACTGTCACCTCCTCCCAACCTTCCTCGCAGCTTCTCCCACCGAGTTGGACAGTTGCCGGCCAGCATCCAGCCTTATCTTCGTTGCAGCCACTGTCATTTCCACCCTTTTCCCTTGTTGCCATCAACCCGGATAGCCCTCACGCATCGTCCTCCGTCTGTCTACTTGTTTTCCGACCCTAGGGAAACAGTCGTCTTGTTGTTTTCTGCTTGTCAACCGTCTTTTCCGCCCATGCACCACCTTCCTGATGCTCACCGATGCTCCCCGACCACAACTATCACCTGGGATCCACTCTCGTTGAGTGTTTGGGTCGTATCAGTTGTTATTTTCTATTTCAATATCTCTAATTGTAACCAATATTTATTTTTTGAGTAATAATATTTGTTTTCCCTATTGTGATTTGGGTTGACTCTAGTATCACAATGTGGAAAAAAAATATTGCTGCATGTGTTTTGATAAGATTTATTATGTGTGTGTGTGTGTGTGTGTGTGTGAGCCCAAAGGCTAATATATTAGAAAAGATAGGTACAAAAAAGGCTGGATGAGAGGGCCGAAGTAGAAACCCAAAGCACCCGGTATACAACACACACCAAAATCTCCAAAAAAGTACATGTATACCCAAAACCGTAATTATAAACTAATTATAAACTAGGCATGTATAAACTAGGCATGTAATCTCTACGCCAAAGTCTCCAAACAGAGCAAAATTCACAAATCGTTTGAAAGCAGTAGTTGGATCGGTGAGAGCTATAAAATCCAAACAAATGGAAAATATATTTGTTGAGATCTTCAAAACTCTAATAGGAAGCCTTCTTCCTACGCAAAATTCACAAGTCTCCCCCCCAAAATTTCCAAGGCGTGTGCCTTTGGCCCCCCCCCCCCCCCCAGTTCTGTGTGTAGGCTGGCCAAAAGATGTTGGCGCAGAACCAAAACAAATGAAAGATATGCTTGTTGCACCAAAAACTGGAAGAAAGGGAGAACGGAAAGCTAAAGTAATTTATCTACCAAGAAAAGACCCATAAAAGCACCTGTGAAATTTCCAGATCCAAATAGATAATAGGAGCTTTAGTACGATCCAATGTATCCTTACCTCTTACCTCTGGTTCTAGGTAGAGAGTTTGCTAACAAATAGTTAAGTTTTCTGTCATTACTCGAAACAACCAAAATATCATCCATTAAGTTTCTGAGTTCTAGAAGGCATTTATCATTCTACTTCTTCCTAAATGCATAAACATGTCAATCTTCATCCGAAGGCTGGCTCATTTGATCAGTGTATTGGTCCAAAAATTGTCAGACAGGTGTAGGTTGTTGCACAACAAGATTCCCTTGTGCCTAATTAACATTAAAAACTTGTTTGATCTAATCAGGTGATAGAGTTGCAGTGGAAAGCCACCTAGGGTAGAATTTTGAACTTGAAGTTGGGGCAATGTCTCCTCATCCACCACCAATTGAGGTTCCACAGGAGATATAATAAGTGAGCAATCCCCCTCAAGGACAAAAGGAGCAGGCCTTAAAGGCTCCTCCACAGGTGAAGAAGTAGTCCCCCCCAGGGGCAATTTAACCAGACAGCAACTCCTGTCTTGTGGTAATTGTAACAACACATGCCTCCCATCAAGATGTCTCACTTTCCACTTTCCTACTAGTTTGAAAACTTCAAAACTCTTTCAGATAATTTTCATTAAGGGGTGTCTCAACTGGAATTTTCTAATAAGAGCAAACTTGCATTTTTCTCAACCAAAGTAGAAATTTCTAAATCAGAGAAAAAGAGAGTTGTTTTCTCACCCTTCCTACTCACCTTCTTAACAAAGGGTCAGTCATTTGTACCATCACGACATTCCTTATAACTCGACGAGAAGACAACAGTTGACTCAACCGGATGGTTACCCAACACGAGGGCAAAAGAGGCTTTATCGGGTTCAGTCGAAAAAGGAGGGAGCACACCTATCGAAGCAGGGAAAACAGACCAAAAGAGGAAGGTTAGGGTGGCGATGAAACCTGAACCTGCTACGACGCTCCCCTTCCCTTCTTCTTCCAGCTAGAACAGTGGATGATGCAATCGAGCGAGAGTCTGGAGCTCGATGAGGCGACAAAAGAAGCAACACGATCCCCCTCCCTTCCTCTTCGAGGACGATGAGTCGACGAACAGCTGCGGTTACCTGAACCGCCATGAAGTCGCCGGGGAAAACCT
>NW_018164689.1:385007-424640 GCF_001263595.1 Phalaenopsis equestris
TATATATATATATATATCCTTAGTGAAGGATGCAAGATGACTGATGTAGGATGGGAGAGAATATTTTGATTCTGGAAGAACATGTTAGGGTGCGCTAAAAATTTATGTAGAAAGAAAACCAATGAAATGATTGAGGATAGAGATTTCAAGCCAAATCTAAAAAAGAGATGTAAGATAGATTGTTCACAAAGTAAGAATTCTCAATTTGCTAAATGTGAAAAGTAGATAATGAGGTTGTATAAAAGCTTACATAAGGTTGCATAAAAGCTTACATAATGAATATTAGAAATGAGGTTTGATGGAGAAGTACAGAAATAGCAAGGAGGATCCACATATAATATTTACTGATTTAGAAAAATCTTACATAAGGTAAGAGAAGTTCTTTGGAGTTCTTTGGAGTGTTCTAGAAAAGAAAGGTGTTGATATGACTTATATTCGAGTCATTAAAGACATGTATACTAGGGAGGATGTATCTTGGTGTATCTTTTTCGTTGATGATATACTTTTTGTCGATAATACTAGAGAAAGAGTTCAGGAAAAGCTTGAATTAGAGAGGTCTACATTAGAGTCTAAATGCGTTTATTCGAGTAGATCTAAAAATGAATAAAGGGAATGAAAATTTAGTGGTGGTAGATCTAGTGATTGAGTTGTAACAATGGCTGACCAAAACATTAGAAGTAGTAAACACTTTAGATATCTCGGTTCTATTATACAAAGTGTGATGATAAAGATGGGATGTTATTAGTAGAATTCAAGTTGGATGGTTGAAGTGTTGAAGTGGAGGACAGGACTGCATTAGGCCTATTGTGTGATAGAAAAGTACCACTTAGACTTAAAGGAAAATTGTATAAGATGGTGGTGAGACCAGCAATGCTTTATTGCATAAAATGTTGCCTAAAAAAGAGAAGCATAAAACAAAGTTAAGTGTTACTGAGATGAGAATGCTTAGGTAGATGAATGGCTTGACACTTAGAGACAAAGTGTGAAACAACTGTATCCGTGAAAGAGTTGTAGTTTCCAGTGGCAGAGAAGATTAGAGTCGTCTTACATGTTTTGGCCACATTAAACGTTGGTTATCTAATCATCTGGTTAGGAGGGTACATATTAGATTCGACTTATGTTAAGAAAGGTAGAGGCAGGCCTAAAAAGACGTTGGGCATGTTATATAAAAAATGATCTTAATTTGTTAGAATTAAATGAAAATATGACACTCAATAGAACACCATTGAGAAAGAGGATTCATGTATCTGACCCACTTAGTAGGATAAAGGCTTGTTCTTGTAGTATTAAAAATGAATTTACCAGAAAATAAAGGGATCATTTAGTTGACCTTATTTTTAAATTTGATCATATGTTGACTACATTATTGTTGAAATTCTAATATTAACCCGCTAAAGGAACATTTTCTTCTTCTCAGCAACAGACAACTTATGGTTGCTACAAGAAAAGTACGAAAATCTGTATCGTTTCATTAATTCGAAGCAGCATGAAGCAGCAGAAGTAGAGTAAAACGGATACAACTACAGAAAGTGGTAGGGATATGGAGGATGATAATGATGCCACCAGTAAAAAATTTTCCTTGGAAACAAGAACAAGTAGATAGAACATAATTCTTATGTATTTACATATCTCACACCTAAACCATCATATTTACATGCATAGCACTCAAATCTTTCATTTCACATTAAAATTAACACTATTACCACTTTTTAAAAGTGAAATTTACATTTTCATGCATGGGTTTAAAGCACCTAAGAGCTATGTATGTAAATATGAAAGTATAGATGTGAGATATGAAACTATATAAGAATTGTGTGCTACATATGTAAATTTCCTAATAGATTTCTATGATTAATCACTCAGCCAGACCGATGCATACTAAAAGCCTCTAGTAAGTTCAACCTAACTATTAGATATCAAAAAGAAAGAATTGATTGAAAGAACCTCAGAAAATTTAAACATATTAACCTAATAAGATATGCCAGAAGAAACTACACCTAATATATCAATGGCCTTGGCCATTTTATCAACCTCTGCAGGCCCAACATCAGGGGAAGAAGTGTACCCAAAGTACAAGAGTATCCAATTTCCACGAAGGTTGGACTCTGTAACCAAATGATTTTCAGTGTCAAAAAGCTTAAATGGGCCACCTATTGCTGGCTTGTTGGTATCAGCCTTTCCAATGCCTGTGCTTCGTTCTGATCCTGTCAGATGAAGCATAGATAAAAAAGTAAATATCGATATTTTGAACTTCCAAAAATTGATGAGTATGCATTTCATGAGTGAAGTACAAATTTCAGAATTATCTTATTTTAAAATTATCCCATCAGCCTGCATTGTAAACACAAGAGAAATGTACAAGCTCATAAAATTAATCGAAGTTTTTATGCTGCGTGAGGACACAAAATTAAATTTTTTGGGGGGTACATTTAAATAAGGCATTAGCAATTAAGGGTTTCATCTGGCAACAAGTAATGCCTCACTATCAAAAGAAGCTTCTCGAAACAAATATTTATTTTATCAGCGCAAAATATGAATTCTGTAAAGCACCACAGAACACTTGATCAGCTTCTCAGATCATGAAGAATATTATTCCATAAGAGGATTCTGAATGCAACCTTATGATGCGTTCTATGTAAGACACAATTTGGATAGGAAATTTAAATTTCAAAAGCGACAAATCAAAATAAGCACTTATCATCTTTTAATGTAAATGACATATATGAGAAATGGGTGTCAAACGAGAAGTCAACAATCAACCAAATAATAAATTAAATAATTAAATAATAACTTAAAAAATAAAGTACAAATGGGATTCACACCACAACAAAATAACCTGATTTGTGTCAAATTTGACTAAAATCTAGTACTCCCAAAAATAATTCGAGTCTTAAGTCCATTTCGTCAAGTAAAAATAATCAGGCCGTAGGCCACTACAAGGAGATGGCTCCCCCTAAAAATTAAGTCACATTTGTACTACGCATAAGAACTCAACATCCAATAAGCACTTGCCAAATGGAAGGGAATCTAAATTTTTTTTAAGCCAAAGGTTAGTCATACATGACTCGCGTATATATTTATAAATGCCTAATTTCTTTAGGATAGACTGCCTTTGGTGTTGGATTAATTAGTTTTCCAAAACTCATATATCATGGAGCAACATTGCTAAAGATAAACTCATGTAGCACCAAAACATCATACACAACTCAAATTGCCAGATTAGCATAATAATTAAATAATGTAGAGACAACTGATACGAGAGCTATGAAAGGCTGCGACAATCAAATGAATGATACCACCGAAGAAAAAACTGAAACAAGAAATATTATCTGAAGTGCCATAATGGTAAAATTTGAGTCATTCCAACCATTTTTCTTGGTGTGGTATAAATCATGCCCTAATTTGCTAAAGATGCATTAACCATGCCCATCTTACCATAATGACATGTCAAAGATAACTAAAATCTCTCTCTCTCTCTCTCTCTCTCTTCTATTTTCTATTAGTAGCTTGGCAAAGTAGCCTCAATGGAAAACAAGGAAAGGCAAAAAATAAAGAAACTCTAATTGATAATGAAGTTAACCCAAACACCAGCAGGAAAAGCAAAGTTTATTACTGAAATCAAAAAATGATTACAACCAAGGCACTCGAAAATAAGAAATAACAAATGAAAGGCAAAAATAAAGAAACTCTATTTGATACAGGAGTTAACCCAAACACCAGCGGGAATGTATATTTTATTATTGAAATCAAATAAAGATGACAACGAAAACATTCTAAAATAAAAAATAACAAAAGACACAATCATGACACTGAAATAAGAAATAACAAAAGACGTAATACAAACTCGAACTAAGGGTGTTAGGCCGCGGGGGGGGGGGGGTTGTTGCGGTTTGAGGGGAAGTAAAAGGTATAGATAACTATATGATCGAGATGGAGCAAATCGGTGGTTGATTGGATGGATTGAAGGCAACAAGGAGAGTGTTACGAAGCTGTTGTTGGGCTGCACGAGGGAAGAGGGGGTTGTGTGACTAGCAGCAAATGATGGTAGTAGGGGCGGCTGGCTACACGCAGCTGGACTGGAAGGGGAAGAGTTATGTTGCTGGACTGTAGGGAAGGAAAAGGGTTGCGGTTGACTACAGGTAGAAGAATTCGGATAAATATAGGTGGCATGGAAGGATTATAGCAGAGATGTTGGATGGTGGGTGGTTCTGGATTGTTGATAGAAGGTATGGGAGCTACAGGAGACAACAAAGTTGTCATCCTTGGGGTGGTTGCAGCAGTTACGGTGACAGCGGCAGCAGAGGGAAGGTTGTTGAGGATGAGAAAGTTGAGCATAATCACCATCTCAAAACGAGATACAACCAGAACACCACTAACCCTTGGATAGAGGCCTAGAAGTAAAAACTTGGAAATATCGATGACTATCTTGATAGAAAACACAACCAAGAACTAACCTAAAATATGAAAATAATATACTTAAGGAGCAAGTGTAACAAAGGAGTGGGACCCTATACTTAAAAGGGCAGTACAACCAAGCATGCGCCTTCTACAATCCTGAACTCCCGCTCCCGGTATCGGTCTACACCTTCCGCATTCGTGGATTCCTGCTCCCAGAGGCTCGCATCAATCTCCTAAGAATGGGGGGAGCTTCGACTTCATCTGTTGAAGCTTTTGTCTTCCCATAGTATGGAGTCAGGTCGATCATATTGAAATTGGAGGAGCTATTGTAACTTACTAGTAAGTCAATCATGCAGGTGTTGTCATTCCAAAATATATTCTAGTAGAATAAGTATCCATCCTCATTTGGTACAACATAAGATGGAGTTGCATATAAATGTAGATTCTCATGAGTCAAATCTCAAGCAATAAATCTATATTATGCTTCTTCCACACTTCGTACCCATTTGAATGTATCTTATAAACAAGTATGTAAAGTGAAATCAACTTTGAGATGAAATCCATGGCATGTTGGGTAATACTGAATATCAACCACTTAAAAGAGGTCTTTCTCCTTTGGTGAGACTTGGATCTCATTATAGACTGTTCTTTCCCACAAAGCTCTTAAGGCGATTTCCAACATAGTGGTTCATCCATCATGTTTGATCATATGTATGCGGGTATACCTGTGGGTACACTGTTGAACTGACTTTAATACTCAAATGGCAGTATAATCTTCCAGAAGTGGCGCAAAAGATTCCCATCCCTAACATGTTGGACATCCCTCAGTAGAAACAGCTCTTAAAATAAAAAATATATCTGGAATGTATGAAATTCTTTTATATTGGGTTGTCATATAACTGGTGTTAGTTCTTCGAAATCATGATCGTCTTGGACAACCAATGTTAATTCTATTGGAGGCTCTCTCATAGATTAATTTGAACTATATGTATCTCTCCCTCATCAGTAGGAAGTTGGTACCCCTCCTTTGGGTCTCCACCTTCTTCAGTGTCTACTCTATTCTTCAACTGCTCCCTACTCAATGAAATAGATCATACTCTTATTTGGGCAAAATGATGCACTTTGCTCATAACCATGGCACTAAACGCACTTTCTGGTTGGGACAGATTTATAAATGTTGGTTGGATCCACCTATTCTCCACAATTAATTAGCTTCTCCTCGGGCGGGGTTAGCTTGGATACTCTACAAGACATACTCTTGTTATTTGATCCTGGAATTGGACTTTGTCAGTAAGATGTAACAGTCACCCAATGCGGCTGTATTTCCACTTTTGAAGCTAAGGTCTGAACATCATATTTGTAAAGAACTGATAAGTCTTCGCGTTGCATCTCTCATTTCATCTTAGACCAGATAGAAAGTTTACTTTTCTTTTCTCGTTGTCGAAGAATCTTCAAGTTCTCCCCCCACTTGCACTCTTGATTAATTTATTGACGGCCAGTTTCACTGTTTCATCCGTGGGACATCCCAGTACTCAAACATATTTCACTATCCATAGTCACTTGATGAAATCGTCTGAATCCATGTGACCATCAAATATGACAAATCCACATTTACATAAAAAATTTGACTTCTCCAATATTTCATGTCAAATCTTTGAGTAGTGGTTCTTCACACTAGAAACTGCTTTATGAAAGTGACTCACCTCATCCTTTCGATCTGACAAATCACAATTGTGGCTAAAGGAGACCCTTTCGAATTGTTTCTTGTCAAATACGACAAGCTTCTATTGAAGTTTAGAAGATTTCTCTAGAAAGTTCTTGGAAATTTCTTTGTGGAATTCTCATAAGCCTCATTGTGTTCCTCCTGATCTGTTTTCCGACAATTATCTCCTCGATGACGTGGTTAGGGTTTGGGTAGATGAAAGAGAGTGCATGGAGGTGATTTAAGAAGGACAAAAAAATTTTAGAATGGCCAATTTATAAAATCAACAAAAAAAGGGTATTTGGGTGGAGATTGGGTTAGGTAGTGGTGGATTTAGGCAACCCTATGATAGAAATAGAGTTAGACTAGTTTTAATATCAAATGATACCAGAGTAAACCAAAACACCAACATAGAATGCAAAGTTCAAGGAGGAAATTAAACAAAGATTAAAACCAAGACACTCAGATAAGAAATAACAAAAGACACAATACAAACTGAAACTAAGGTTTATGTTGAGAATGGTGGTGGTGCAATTTGAGAGGAAGTAATAATATGTATGGAGGATAGTATGGTTGAGGGGCAACAAACCGGTGATTGGTTGGATGGATTTAAGGCAACAAGCAGGGTGTTGTGGGGTTGTTGTTAGGCTACACGATGGAATGGTGTTTGGTGGCTTGGGGCAGATGACGGTAGGAGGGGCGACTGCCTACAGGCGGTTGGACTAGAGAAGTGTTATGGGTTTGAATTGCAGGGAAGGAAAAGTGTTATAGTTGATTGCAGATGGAAGAAGTGGTTGTAGTGGGATGGATATAGAAGGCAAGGAAGAGTTAGGGTAGGGAAGTTGGATGGTGGGCAGCTAAGGATTGCAAATGGAAGGTATGGGCGTTGTAGGAGACATCAAAGGTATTCTCATAAGGGCGGTTGCAGTAGTTACAGTGATAGTGGCAACAGAGAAGAGGTTGTAGGGGATGGAAAAGTCGAAGAAAATCACCACCTTGAAAGGAGATAAAGAAAGGGCAACACTTGCCCTTGGATACAGCCCTAGAAAGGAAAGCTTGGAGATGTCGACAACTGTATCGATAGAAAACACAACCAAAAACTGACCTAGCACACGAAAACAACATATTTACATATCTAAGGTAACTAAGGAGTGGAGTCAGTTGGCACTCAAAACACTTGGACCAAAGTGGTACAAGCATCTTGTGCATTTTGTGTTCGTGAACTCTCTCAGACCCGCTGCGCCTTCTGCATTCATGGATTCCCGCCCGGATGCTTGTGTCACTATTTATGCAATTTCTTGTTCTCTATGTTGAGCATAGCTTTTCTTGTCAATTTGATGCCTTCCGGCTGCTTTTAATGAACTTGGTTATTACTGCACAACTATCTTGCAAATTGCATATAATATTTATTCAAAATCTAAAGAAGTCGCTTGAAAAAAACTGCACCTAATAAATATTCAAAATCTATATAAGTCCCTTTAAAAAACTACTGATTTGGGAATGGCTATCAATAACATAAGAGTAGAAGATAGTTTTCAGAAAGTTAGAGATACCAATCAGGAAATGAGATAGTAAAGCAAATCCAGGCCATCCCAATGAATCATAGTTCATGTAACTCAAATAAAACTTACAGAAGCCGATTAAACATGACCGGGACACCTACATTACGTTTTTCAATATTTCATATTTTTTTTCCCTCTGGAAGTTTTTGAAAAAAAGAAAAAAAAAATCAATAAATACAGAAGTAGAAATTGAATGAGAGCCCTTTCTTTAGCAGTTTGTGTTTAGAATTCCTAGCCTAAGACAACTTAGAACTATCACACCGTATGTAGGGGTGGGCATTCGGTCGGTTCAGTGGTTCAGTTTTCAAATTGGGCAAACCGACTTCAACCAAAACCAAATTCTAAAGTACCAAACCAACAAAATTTTAATAAGACCGAACTATTCAAGCCAAAGTTTAATTCAGTTTTTCATAAACCAAAATATAGTTTGAAGGTATAAGAATACGATGATAATTAGAGAAAATGAAAATTACTAAGCGATAATTACATAATGCTAAACAATCAAAATTTTATTTCCTGAACATTTTGAAAAAGCTTGATCTAGAAATTTCAGTTTTCTGCTCATTCGGTTAAATAAGATGTAAAACTGAACCGTGAACTAGAAATCAAGCTTTAACATTTCTAAAACCGTAAAAAAAAACGAACCGAATCAACTAAATTGACTCGGTTCGGTTCGGTTTTTCAGTTTAAACCAAATAATACACATCCCTAATCACACCCCCTTGCTTCCAGGAATCCTCATGCACGAAAGAAAGATCAATTTTGCATAATACACCTAATTAGCATTCTCAGGTTGACAGTTTCTGCATCTAAGTAAGCATTTTACATCAAAATTTGGTTAACTCCATCTGGAGGTTGACAGTTTCTGCATCTAAGTAAGCATTTTACATCAAAATTTGGTTAACTCCATCTGGTCCTCTTCCATCTTTCTCATGGTACTACAATTTTTCACAACATATCATTCATCTAAAAAAGAATGAAAATCCTAAATGACAAATTTTCTATTAATTGTCAACACCTTGTCTATCTTTGATTGGAGAAAACTGGAAAGCGCATTCAATGCATGAAAATGACAGATTTCTTCTAGACACTGAGCCCAAATTCAACATTAGATAAAAGTTTCCAGCATTCACTTATCCATATAGTAAAAATATACTGAAAAAAAAAAACAAAATCAACAACAAAGTGATACCTTTAGGTATTGCACGCTTCTCATCATTATAGTGGATGAAAGCACCAGCTCCGATGAACACTACGAGGGCTGCAGGCTGCAAAAATACAAAAGGTTGTGTCCGCAATTAAAAAAGAATTAGCAGGGACCCAAATGTAAAAAAGTAAAAATTATTGAGGCAATAAAACATTGCTGACAACTTCTCAGTTACCATACAACGATATAGCTTCCACATGATTGAGAACTCGATGATTCTTCTTCTTCCAAAATGTTTCTTGTAAGCCTGCCGTCCTTACAGTTTGACTCTTTTGCATAAGCACGATACTGAAATCTGTGAGAAACAGGCCTACAAAGGAAAATGAATATTTTCCTACCTTTAAAGAACCACTTGCAGAAAAAAAATCAATTAAAATCTGACCATATATGCTCATTATGAATGGTCCCATAAAGGCAAGTAAGCCTAGGAGACAATAACTATTCCGTCCTGTAGCAACTACAGGAAAATTACCCATTTGATTTGAATAAAAAGGAAGAATATCTTTTAATCTAAAAAATACATTAACATATACTAAACAAGACAATATCCTGGGATCAAAATCCACAAAAACACACAAATTTCTCCGTCTACATCTAAACTTAGCACATATATCAAATTAATGTGTAACTTCTAGGCAAACCCCCATTTGCAAGTAAGAAAAATAGAAAAAAATGTATAGTATGAAATTCTAATTCTTCATCAATTTTTAGCTCACCGATTTTCCACATATTCAATAAATTAAAACCATAGCTTTATAATCATCTACTAGCTTAGTCCCAATTTCTAATATTAAATTGCAAAAGATAACCCTACTTCAAGTCAGTGCCCTCAAAATTAAGGAGTTCATAAAAAGATATTCAGTAGTCAAAATCTTTTGAAACTAAATAATCCTAAATTCTTTAATCACCACTAAATTAATTGACCGGTTTAAACTTCAAAAGTTGAAAAAACTTATCAATTCAGAGTATATCCTAAACAAAAAAAGGTTCATAACATATTATCGTTTTAATCATATACATAAAACCCTTTCCATGTGCTTCTATATAATTTTCATCTTTGACGAGAAATTTCAGCTGATGTTGATAAAAAATTCACAATTCAATTTTTTTTAGATTGGTATTAAGCTATAGTGAGAGGTTTGATGGAGAAGTTCAGATATAAAAAGGAGGACCCACATTTGATTTTTATTGATTTAGAAAAAGCTTACGATAAGGTTCCAAGAGATGTCCTTTGGAACGTTCTTGAGAAGAAAGGTGTTGATACGACTTATATTCAAGTCATTAAAGATATGTATACTGGGGTTGTTACTTGTGTTTGAACTGAAGGAGGATTGACCAAATATTTTCCTATTTCTATTGGATTACATCAGGGATTGGCTTTAAGCCCATATCTTTTTGCTTTAGTTATGGATGGTCTTACTGGACATTTATAGGAGGATGTACCTTGTTGTATGTTTTTTGCTGATGATATCCTTCTCGTGGATAAGACGAGAGAAAAAACCTAGAAAAACTTGAATTATGGAGGTCTACATTTGAGTTTAAAGGCCTTCATTTGAATAGAACTAAAACTGAATACATGGAATGTAATTTTAGTAGCAGTAGCTCTAGTGACAGAAGTGTAACTTTGGGTGATCAAATTGCTAAAAGGTGTGAACGATTTAGATATCTCGGGTTTGCTATTCAAAGCGATGGTGATACAGATGAGGATGTTAATAGTAGATTAAATGGGTTGGTAAGTATCTCATTTATTTTATTTGCATTAGACTTGGCCAATTAAATCCATCAATGTATTCTCTCAAATAATTTTCCTGCACGTCTGGCCTTCGAAGTTGGAGCTAAGTGAAGACAAGATTCTAATATTAGAAGCATATCAACAATCACAATGACGAAACAATATCTACTAGTATTTATGCCTAGAATTAACTTCGGTTGCTTTCCTGGTGTACTACCCTTTGGATCTATGTTATGTATAAATAAAAATAGACGCATTTACATACATACCACCCAATTCATATCCAATAGCTAAACTTTACTTTTTACATTTATACCACTGTTGAAAATTGTGTAATTAGAGGTGCGCCTCTTCTCAATCCCAATTTTTTTCATATCGAGGCGTATGCATCGGTCGGATCGGTCAAGGAGTATGCATCACTCAGATTGGTCGAGACGTACGCATTGATCAAATTGGTCGAGACGTACCCGTCCCTTGAATCGGTCGAGGCGTACGCTTCAGGTATTCTAAGGCATGTCATAAGACATGTTTTGCCTTCGATTTGATGAGGCGTCCACTTTGCCTTTGATGCTATTGTCTCTCGTAATCCGCAAGTCTACCATCTCTATCTCAAACAACAAACAATGTTGCATGCTGCATCGGACGACGTCGTCAACCAATACCACCGATGCATGATCCTCCTGCCGCCAACGACAGTGCCACCGCAGCCAAACCACCTGCTACAATTTCGTTCAAACCCGCAAGCACTTGTCTCTTGCAAGCATCATGTTTCCCTCTCACGCATGGAATGACACCACCTACTACACTAAATGACGACGCTGACAGATCCTCTTGCTACCAGCGCTACGTTTCGTTTATGTTTGTTGAACCTGTAGGTATTTAGATTGAACAGTCGAAGCATTAGGTGCTATAAAAAAAAAGTTAAGTTAAAGTGTTAGATATGTAGATATATAAGAAGGGGGATATGTAAATGCCCCAAAAAAATGAAGATTTGTGTATATACCACAGAATTCATACATATTTATGTATCTACGCGTAAACTTCAATTTACAATTTTGAGTCACATTGTGTGATAATTTTAATATAATATGAATGATTTAAGTGGCATAAAAGTAAAAAATTAAAGTTTGATTCTTAGATATGTAAATACATAGGAATTTAGTGGTATACATGCATACCCAAAAAATAACTTGAGCCATTGATTGCATTGTTTTTGCCTTTTTTGAGGTTGACCCCGCTTTTCCAGACTTTTTTTGGACCTGCATTGCCAAAGATAGCTACTCGTCCCAGCAGCGAAATTTGATTTAATATAAATAGCGGCCAGGTATTGCAGTCTCGATGACGGCGTCGATGCCCTCCAAATGATAAGACGCATATCCAAAACCGATCGCCGTTGATTATGACACTGCGGCGCTTGGGTTAGGTGTTGTGGCGCTCCTTTAACACATTCAAAGAGAGTGTTGACACCTTAGTGCTTCGGATTGCGAGGCGCCTCAACCCAGATGTCAACTCCGCGGTGCCTTACCTATAAACATTTAATGGCCCCACCCGAAGGAGTTATTATTCGGGCCTGATATCATGGCACTTGATTGTCTATAAATTGGGGGCAAGGTTAACTTTTTTGATAAGCCAAATTTTTTTTGTAATGAAGTTGTGTCGCATGTCTCCCCTTTTATCATTATGTTATTCAAAAATGGCATTATGAGAGTGTGCCCGTGCAATGAGGCCAGAGACCAATCGTGCCCCCAGCCATGCTCCCAACGGCGACCTGAGAGACAATACGTCTGATTCTAATGCTCACTCTACATCGAGAGTTGTCGCACCTCAAAGATACTTGGGTAGGGCTGTATGGTTTCATCACACTGCAGCATTTCGCAATATTTTCTTGCCCTAGTATGTTTACGTGTTGTGGGAAAATGTCACTCTGCTCGACCAAAAGGTAAACATTATTCTAGAGAGGATAGACTCCATCATGGGCTGGCTCAATCGTATCGAGCGATAATAAGATATGCCGGCCAAATGGCACGAGGAAGCCTACAAGAGGTGAGAGAAAGCGATCTAGTGTTCTCGTGATTGTAGTACGGCAAGAGGGACGAGCAAGATGGAAAGCGAGGCGGATGGTGAAGCCCCATTATTTTGTTGTTGTTATTTTGTATTTCCTTCTTTGTCTAGTCGTAGGAATGTGTTGTCTTCCACGTCTATAAGATATTGGGAATATGTAATCTCTTTTGGATATTAATAGTACCATTACTAGTTTGATATTATATGTGTTATGTTTTCTGTGACTCGCAATGTTTATTATATTTCCTTTCGGGAGCTCCCAACACCCGTTGGAGCGCCCCAATACCAAATTGGCCAATTTTTGTGATTTATGCAAGCAACACCACAACGGCCTCGCGGCTCATGATCTTGACTCTAACAGCCCTGGCAGGACAAGTATCATTGAGGAAGCTGACCTAGATTCGACACATCAATGATGCCCAACGTCACAGCGCCCCCAACTACTCGGTCCCGATGGCGGCTCCCGATTGGAAAACCACAATAATATTTGTTAATGTGAAGACGGCCACATCAGCGGCGTCCAGGCATTGTTCCAAGAGTCGTGGCGCCTTAGTTGACACAGACCAGGCCTTGAGTCGCGCTCTATCTTTTTTGTTGATGTGGCATTCGACACATCAACGGTGTCGTGACGTCATACTGACTTATTTTCCCTATAAAAGAGGCAGTTCAAAGCTGCCCTAAGGTTTGAGATTTTTTAGTTGGCCATTTGAGAGTTTTTGGCTAACTTCGAGGGTTGAATTTTGGTACTTACATCAAGCTTTTTCAAAGCTTCTAGATCGTGGTTCTTTCTCCCTTCTAATCGCAACAAGTCGTTTCTTCCTCTTGCCTTGGCTTCCTTCTCCATCATGGCAAAGTCCTTGACACTGTTGTTCTAGTTCATGGTGACCACGAGAGCCTGTGAAACGGCCTTTCAGACTTCAAGTGCGGAACGTCTCCCAAACGTCGCATAGGAGAGATATCTCTCCCTTTTGCAAATTTTCCTTTCTAGGAAATCCCCAAGTTTTGTGTTAGAGAAACTAGGTCATAATGTTGTTAGAGGATCCCTAAGTTAAATCCTTGTGCTTCCCTGCATCAGCTATGTTTTTTGTGAGTGCATCTTTGAGAGTAGCGCCTTTAGTTGGCCACGATGTTGTAATGCCCGTAATGCAACTCTTCAAGCATTATGGCATCATTCTGCTTTTCAGGTGTGAAAGGATTCTTCAGTACCATCTCTCGGCACTTGACTATCATTTCACCCTTTAGATAGCCGCAAAATATTGCCTCCACAATGACGTGAGGTGGCATGGCAAAACCAGGCATCAACTTTGCTCTCAGTGGACCCTAAGTGGACCTTGTTTCTTCTTTACGCTAAAGTAACAACACTAGTTCAGGTGACGGAACGTAAGCCTCTATTTTACGGTCGGGTGCAGTATTTTCGTTGACGAGAATACGGCGTCGTGGTCCTCTCCAATATTTGTAGTGTTAGCCTTTGGTACTACGGTATCGGTAGTAAACCAAACTTCTTCCTTGCTTTTTCCTTATGACTCCCATAGTAGATGCACTACTTTGGGTTGTGCAATGGATACGGGACATCCGTCGTTGAGTCGGGACTTGTTTTACTGGCTTTAGATTATCGTTAATTGGCTTTTATAAGATAAAAAATATGATATTATCTCTCCTGGTCGTTGGTACACCCTTCCGTATATGTGGCGACTACCTTTTTGGTCATGTATTTAGATTGAGTTCAGTTATTCCAAATAAGTGGGTCCTCCATCTTTATAGATTGTTGACCTGGCAATTACCCTCCCAAACCCTTGGTACACTCTTCTATATGGATGGTGATTCTGCTTTACTTGATTGATCGGCAGGGCTTACGTCGTTCCTGTCGTTTGTCGACACGGTCAGACGTATGCCCGTTTTTTTCCGTCTTTCACCATTGCATATCATTTGTGTGAGGAGTGTATGATAATATTAAGTTCGGTCACTATCTAGGTTTAGGTTGCATTGTGAGTCGACGCACCCCTTTCATCTACGGATCGTAGAGATCATTCTAAGAAATCGCCTTCACGGCATAAAAGCACCCTGTTTATAATAGGAGAGGGGATTCTTGTGCTTTCTGCATTTGTTAGTATGTGCTTCTTTGCACATTTACGTTTTGCATTCTTATCAGCATTTGCATGACTTTCTTTTTCGTCATTTTTATAACATTTGGACTTTGAGTTTGAGCTTTTGGGATTTTACCTTCCAAAGCTCATGATCGTGGATTTGCAAGCATTTTTTTTTTTATTTTATCTCATGATCGTGGATTTGCAAGCAATTTTTTTTTTTATTTTATCCTCTTTCAATGATGTTTGACTTTAGTGTCGTTAGGGCTTAGCTCCCGAGGTATATCCTTTATGGCATGTTTTATGCATTGCTTGTGCGTGCTTATGCATGTGAGGTCTTACTTTTCTAAGTATGACTCTATTTCCTGTCGCACCATATAAATTTAAGTTTCAAGAATCTGCATATTAGTGGCAGTACCCAGATGATCCTCAATTGGAACTATGGTGATAACAAAGAAATGAGCATTACTCACGATGAGGGTTAGTCCATTCAGTTGCTCGGGACAAGGCCAGTTTGGTAACACTGTCAAGATCCTACGAGAAGTCCTTTAAACCCGGCACCTTGGATGTCATTCTCATAGATGTATGCATAAGCAGCACCTTGTAGTTTATTTTTAAGATTAGAGCTAGAGTGTGGTTAGGGATTTCATGCACAACTACTGTTCATTGGCTCGTACTAGCTGTTGTCCACTTTGTGTGTCTTTTGCATGATTTACCGAGTTTGACATTTGCGCATTAGCAAAATATGGTGAATTTTTCTTACAGGACGTTGTATCCAATGAGGATAATCTTAATAGTAATTTAAACTAATGCATTTTGTGCAGACGTTGTTTATCTCTCCTCCCATCGGATGTAGTCTTTTAAACGTTGCATGAGATAGCACTTTCTGACTTTTGTTCTGCAGGTCGAGTCTTTTAATAAATTTTTTTTTATATACTTTTAGAGTCCCGTAGGAGAGTCTATACTAGAAATAAAATACGAGTACGACTATTGGAGCTTCGAGTAGTAACCATGTAGAGAAAACTAGGAGATATTTGCTCATGTCTCGTACCTTATTTGAGATTTGTACATTCATTGTAAAGTTCTAATTTGGGTATGTATATGTGCAGCCTAACCACCACTTTTTCCTTTTTGAGATTATAGTCAGCCCATCAGCACTTAGCCTTTGTTTTATATCCAGTGTTTCTTTTACTGCACTTTACATGTATTCACTCTTTCTTATGTATGTGATACGTTGGATAAGATCATGATTAGGATTTTTCAAATAAATTTTTTTCTATAAAACTAATCTTAAAAGATTTATCTTAAAAAAAATTAATATTAAATTACAAGAATTTAAAATTAGCACTTTTATTTCCTATTTTTACTTTCTTGTATGGCATTTGGACCAGCTTTAAAACGATCATAAGAGGCATCCACAATTAGGATTTTATAGATGATTGCCAACATGCAGCATAACCAACGAAAAGTACTCATGCTTTTCATTATGACTGGTTTAGCATACGTCTTATACAATTAGGTGGTTGTCCAGTATGGTATAGTGTGCTAGAGGCTCTCACAGTCCAAACAGGAATATAAGTCCTTTATGGGGCAGCTTAGCTTTGACGCTGAGTTATACATTTATCTTTCATTTTGTACAGGTTTCATGTTCATATCATTGGCAATTATAATCTCTATTCCACTTTTTTAGTGTAGAAAAGTAACAAGAACTTAGAGGATCCTTTTCTTGGATTTCGGATCTGCTAGATTGCTTCGGACGATGCAGCACATGGGTTGTTGACAAAATCATCCCCAGTTGAGTCGGGTTGACTACCTTCACAAGTTAGTAGATCTAGGGTCTCAATAATCTGAGAGGACGAGTCCATAGAGCACCAAACAAGTTATCTCTAGATGTCTAGGTTATTCATTGACTTACATGTTGATCTACCCCTTTGAGCATAGTCATTTTCTTTGTCGAGTCTTTTTGTAAGTGTGCACATTAAGCCCTATTAGCTCATCAGTGCTTATTCAGCAAATTATGGTGATTAATCCTATGTTTGTTGGCCTAACTTTGTCGTGATGAGTGATGATTAGAGGATCTCCCCCTACTTGGACTGCCAAAAATCTCTTTAAGTATATGTTTTAAAATTATTTTAAGAAAACACAACACCTTCTATCGTGAGTTTTCCTAGTTTCTTCAGGATGTAATTGACAACGAGAATATGTCGTCGTGGGAGATCTTTTTGAATCCAGAGTAAAATATATTTAATTTTGTATTCTGGTTTGGTTACAAAGGTTTTTCAATAGGATCATTCTCGCATATTTTCTCGGATTGAGTATGATCAGATTTACTTTGAATCACTCTTCTCTAGTTTATATTAATTTTTTTTTTAATTTAAATATCTTTTCTTCTTAATTTTTGTACACCTTCAATCTATCATTTTTTTCATTTATATTTTTAAGCAATGATGGCCTAGAAAGGGCGATTTGAAGTGAACGGGAGCTAAGAAGACTATTTCGGCTAGAATAAGAAAAGGGCGCGAAAAGCACAAGTCAAACATATGAAATGCCTCTGTTTGTTAATTCAATCCAATAATTTTCCACTAAATTTTAATTATGCTCGCATCAGTTTGAATGCTTGTAAGGCATTTTCTTGCAGATTGAGTTCCTACATTTTAGGATTAAATTTCAACATTTGAATGAGGTTCAAACTTCTAATTTGCTTTAATTTAAAAAGTATGATGCTTATGCTCAGACCGCCTTAAGGTTTACGTCTCACCTCACAAAAAGAAAACGTCTCAACACCCAATTGCATAATTTTTTGCATTGATTTATGCCACTCAAATCTTTCATGTCGCATCAAAAATACCACCATTTTAACTTTTTAAAAGTTACATAAACATTTTCATGCATAGGTAAGGTGGCATAATAATTAAACTTTAGGCGTTAGACGACGTGTAAATACATAAGAACTGAGTAACATGTATGTAAATCTTCCAAAAAAATGGCATTTATATTTCCTACTTTATTGTTGGTCTTAAAATAAGCAGTGAGAGCATGCATGTAGGAGCTTATGGCAGATAAATTAACGAGTGCTAATATGCCTCGCCTACTTCATTTTCTATATCTACATCTAGTCTATCCAGGTCACTTTTAGGTTGGAAATATGCTCCATCAACCATTTTTTTAAAATATAATTTTGTTATATGATTTGGGGGATCGAGCGGACCCCCAATCTTCAAACTCGAACTTCAGACCATGTTGAAAGGGAAAACACAGAAGCAACAGCCAACTAACTACAACTAAAGAAATGTCCCTACCGGCTCGAAAAAGAGTCTTTACCAAGAAACTACATTGAAGCATACTGTAACACTATCATACAACACCAAATACTACACGAAGGGTTTGTTCATCCAAAAATCACAAAAAAAACAAAATAAAGCAAAGGAACGGCAAAGATAGATCACCTGTTCCAAAGAATGGATGAACCGAAAGCCCTCGATGCCCGTCGAAAGGGCATCTTCAGAGTCTGAAGCATAAGCATGATTTTCAGAGATTTGCAAGGAGAAGCGATAACTTGACGTGTTTCATAAATGGGGTTTTATCGAGCAGAAGAGCTCCAAAAATTAAATCAGAGTTCATTTTCTCCGATTGAGTTGAAGAAGTCGGCTTAACAGCCTATTGCGGAAGAACTTCGGGACTGGCATGGCCGCATAGGGTATGGAGTCCGTTGCACCGTGAAGCTCGCTTAGAAAAAATATGAGTTGCTAGTCAATCAAAACACGTCATTTACTAGAAAAAAAAAATGATTCAATAATACAAAAAATATTTCTCATGTGTTATTTATATGTTATTGTTGCGGAAGAACTTCGGGACTGGCATGGCCGCATAGGGTATGGAGTCCGTTGCACCGTGAAGCTCGCTTAGAAAAAATATGAGTTGCTAGTCAATCAAAATACGTCATTTATTAGAAAAAAAAAATGATTGAGTAACACAAGAAAATATTTTTCATGTGTTATTTATATGTTATTGCGTGTTATTGTGTTCTGAGAATATTTTTGGTATTATAATAACACAATAACACATTAATATCATATTAATAACACATAATACTACACAATAACATATGAATAACACGGAGGAAAATATTCTCCCGTGTTACTGTGCCGCTTATTCAGGTGTTATTATGTATTATTCATGTGTTATTGTGTCCTGAGAATATTCTTGGTGTTATAATAACACAATAACACATGAATAACACGCAATAACACATGAATAACACAGGGGGGATATTCCCCGTGTTACGTTGCCGTTTTTTTTTCCCTGTCACGCGGGGTGTCGTGGCGTGCTTTCATTGGCTAGCCACGTTAATTCTACGTGTGTAGTATTGATGTAATATTTTTCCAGGTTTTAGGGATTCAAGTGCGCTGAGGTTGTTGGAAAAATTATCTGTATACAGTGTCTGATCCTGACGGTCAGGATGCAATCAATTTATTTTTGAAAAAAAAAAGTTATAAGTAGGGCCCACCGAAATACATCCTTACCGTGGATCACAGTGATCTACGGTCAGGATCAGACACTGCATGTATCTTTGCATGGGGTGTCCGTATGCAATAATTTTTCAAGTTGTTGAGAGGAAAAAAAGGGCATTTACATATATACCACCCATTTATTTCATCCATACCACAAAAATATTTCATATCATACCCAAATTACAATTATTTTAAGAAAGCTAACGTTTATTTAAAGCTAAAGTTTAGATTTTAGCATGTATGTGAATCTTCCAAAATAATTACATGATCCCACAATATTTAAATATTTACATTATCTGATATTTAAGTTTTAATTTTATATTAAGAAAATCTATGTATTTACGAAATAATTTATTTTGTTATTATTAATAATATTTTTATATGATATAAATGATTAAAAATAATAATAACAATGCTAAAATGGGCATTTATATAAATACCACACAATTTTTATGTATTTACATATCTAAATCTAAGCTTTCACATTTATGTACATAACACTAATTATTAATATCATATCAAAAATATCACCACTATAAAAAATTTTAGAAGTGAAATATATAACATTTATAACATTGAAATATAATAAAAAGAAATGTCAAAATTAAGGGTTATATGTAAATACAAATTAATTGAAGGGTATGCGTGTGAATTTCCTATCGAAAATGCTCTTTTCCTTCGTAATTACTCTCTACATATCTAATACCTAAAATTTCATATTAAATGAAATTGACCCTAAAACCTTATGGGAGTTTTAAAAGCTAGAAAGACATTATCCAAATATGCAAATATATTATTAAAATAGATGGGTTATCAAAATAAGCAAATATATTTAAAATGCAACTCATATTTAATATTGATTTTAATTAACCAATTTTATGTAGCCTCTACAACAAACTCCTATTTCTTCACGGTAGGCACGGACTGCCACTTTCGGTATAAGGTCGTTAACCACATGCTTGTTGGCGATAAACAACACGAGCATCTCATGCCCAGACATCAAAAATTATCTTCAATGGCGCCTCCATCTCGTCTCAATTTGTTCTTCTCTTGTATTGTGTTATGATAAAATTTGTCTTCTATGGTGTTTTCAATTTTGTTATTTTCTTGATTCACTCTTTTGGTGTCCAGCCAATGGTTATTAGTTCCCTTATTCCTCATATCTTCACGCCCATAGTTTTTGTCGGCATTGACAGCAATTCCTCCGCCTTGAATTGTCGCAATCTTTCGCTTGATGATCTCGCTCTTAGAGGAAAGATCAACCTCTGTTTTGCGGAAAATATTTGTGTACATAAGATATATGCAGCAATGCGTACGTCCAGGGGCTATTTAGGGGGTACAGGAGGGTTATATTGGGGTTATACCCCTCTGTAACCCCCATGTAACCTCTTTGTAAACTATCTCTAACTTATAAATGAGTTCCGCGCTTCTGTAGTTTCATGGGTACAAATAAGTTACACGGAGATTACAAGGGAATTACACGGAGGTTACAGGGGGGTATAACCCAGTTATAACCCCCTTGTACCCCTGAATAACCCGGGGGGTATAACCCAGTTATAACCCCCTTGTACCCCCGAATAACCCTTGACGTACGCAACGCTGCGTACATCTTATGTACGCAAATATTTTCCCTGTTTTGCAGGCGCAGTGATTAAGACCAAGAAGATTCATGTGACAAGAAATGTCGGAACTATCGCTATAATCAACTTTTGGGTATTTTTGGACCTTTTACTTTCTGAAACATCAAAACAAGATCTAAAATAGCGGAACGTAAGTTCAAACTAAACTCGCGATCACAAAACGACAAATATCATCCTTCTTGCAGAAGGACTACTTCTGAAGTTCATTGGCCTAATGAATGGCAGGTGCTGGCAAAGTTGAAACCTTTATGGTCATAATTGAGCTTCTATGTGTCAATTAGTTGGAAGATTTGCATACATGCCACTTATTTCTTATGTATTTACATATCTAGTAACTAAATTTCAAAAAGTTACATATATGTCACTTTAATTATATTAAACAAAGTTGTATTTTACATTTTAAAAATTAAAATAGTAATATTTTTTTTATTTGATATGAATATTTTGGTTGACATATATAAATAAATTTAGAAGTAGATATATAAATTGAAATTGTGCATACTATGCTCGTAAATGTCCCTTATTATTTATAAATAAGAGGTGTTAAGCTTTTTATCATTCTGACGTCGAGCTATTTTTCCGCAGGACCCCCCCTATAGTATCGTCACCGCAGTAGAGTTTAACCACCAAGTTCGGGATGGATTGGTGTGGTTCCTTTACGCCTAGGACACCAGAATATCGAACCATGAACGAAGAAAGACATGAGAGAAATATCGTCTAGTGATTGTGAGGCCCCGATTCTTGACTGGAAGGAACGCCAAAGGCCTCTGCTTCGATCTAGGATTACAATGCGTATATATATATATTTTTTTAACAAAATTTTTCTCTGAATAGAGTAATGTTTATTTGTAGTCCAAAGAAACTTATCTAGTTGACTGCAGTTAATATTAGGTGCAATATATAATCATAAAAATTACAAAAAAAAAAACTATTGAATTTCTTTCTCTATTTTACACTCACTCTGTGTGTATAAAAACTAAAAATTTATATGGTATATATTTAATTAATTTAAAATTTTTTAAATATTTTTCTTCATATTTTTAGCTACTTTTCAATTTTAAGAAAAAATTAAGTTCTTTTTAAAATCTAAAAATAATTATAATTTTTTAAAATATTTTGTAATCATTTAGTTGACACCAGCAATCATCAGCATCAGCATATAAATCTATTTATTTAATATGTATTCAATAAAATAAAATATCATAATTTTTAATATATGAAATATACATTTTTTTACCAAAATATTAAATATAAAATTCAATTGGCCAATACAAATCCTTTTATGAAAATTTGAGATGGCCAATCAATTGAAGCAAAGCAACAAAATTTATCTCCCCTTGAAAAACAAAACTTAAGCAAACATTATTGATGAAGTCAAGCTCACAAAAGAATGTGATAGCTCTCCTAATAATAATAATAATAATAATAATAATAATAATAATAATTATTATTATTATTATTATTATTATTATTATTATTATTAAATTTATTACATGAATGAAAATATGCGGCAAATAATTAGTGTTAAGAAAATTCATATTTTTTTTTCTTTTTTTGGAAAACATAGAATGAGAAAAAATCAAAGGATTTAGCTCACCTAAAATAATCAATTAGGTGTATATAAATTATAAAGACTTGCTCCTCCCTTTAATTGGAAAAAAATGAGAACAAAATATTACACTAATATTTTGGCAAATTTAAATATAATTGTGCTCAAATAATGGTTAGATAATGATAGTGATTGACAGATGGCACTTGGACGACAATATTTAGAAGAAGATGGTTGGGAGACAATTAGGTGAAGATGATGAGTGACAGTCAATAATAATTGAATAATACAATTAGGTGATTGTGGTAGGACAATCACTATCAGGTGATGGTTGTTAGACACAATTTGGTGATTGTGATAGAACAATGACAGTCAGATGAGCGTGATCATATGACATGATTTAACAATAGTGGTCGAACAACTACAATTTGGCAACAATAGTTGGACGTTGATGAAACTATGATGATAACGGTCAAGTGATGCTGATAGGACGATGATGGCTAGATAGCGCTTGCCTTTAATAGTAGACATTAAACATTAGTTAGAGCTTTAAGCTATTCAGATCTTCTATTTTTTTTGTTAAACTTAAGTCCTAATCCCCACCATGTAGAGAATGCATGGGTCTATTCATAATTTTTTAGAGTAAATTTTTTTATAAATTTAGCTATATTACTAAAATATTGTATCATACAACTTATATTGAGGGTCTGTTTGGCACAGCTGCAGCTTCTCAGCTTTTCAGCTGCAGCAGTGCTGCCCCAGGAAACTGTTGCGGGGAAGCTGCTGTAGGGAAGTTGGCTGTCTGTTTGTTGTAGTTGTGTGAAAACAGCTATCGGGCTGCTGTTTCAAAAAAATGATCATTTTGCCCCTGTTCACTAAATTTGTTTGTAATAGGACTATGACACTCATCTATTTGACATTTCAGTAGCAAAAATTCATTTCAAAATATAACAAAAGTTCAGATACACCACTTACTAAACAGTGAGTACAAAAAATGCTAAAAAATGGAGAAAAACTAATAAAATTACAAGTAAAATAATGAAGATAAGTTAATTCTGTATGTACAAAGGTTACCAAAAAAAACTAAGCTATATAATTTGTATTTACATTTATGCAAAATGAAGTGCATGTATATATAAGATCTACAATACTTAATCTTAACAGTATATCTAACCACATTCATATTCTAACCATAGTCATATTTAAGACAGGTAAAGTAAACATAGCAAAATATGATTTTTTTTTCTTCTTTTTTTCTTCTTTTTTTTTTTACAATTTAGAGAACAAATAGAAAACCTTTAAGAATGGGTTTAAAATCTTTATCTTTGTGAATTGGGAGGTCTGTCAAGGACAAACATGACTAAATATATGTCAAATAAAGTTCAATTCATAATAATAGAAGTTCTAGCTTTTGATAAATGAATGATGGAAACATTTAAGTGCCTGAATTGGGTAGTGCAGCTAGGACAAGGGGACTGGCCGACATTGCTGGATGTGGCATTGGAGTAGCATTTGATGCATTGACCATCCAACCAGTAAGTGGTGCTGGAAGAGCAGTTGCTTGAGGCTGAAATTACTGCCAGGATCAGAAATATGCATCACGCTTCACAAACTTAAGCTATCTATTGATAAATAAGGATAGAGGCTATGCATATTTCACTGCAATAACTCCAGCCTCTGCATGAGGACCTAGCTGTGGGAAGCCTTCAGGTTTCTGCATCACATTCATGACGGGAGGAGCAGGGGATGCTCCCCGAGCACCATTTGGGTGGGAGCAAGAGTGATCATAAAACGGGGTTGGGAAAGAGGAGAAGATGAGTGGAGATCTTCGCTCAGGAACAGGAGGAGGACGAGGGTTGGGGAAGAGGAGGCGATTCGCTCAGTAATTTTTGGCCTGAGTGATCATTAAATTAAATGTATAAAAGTTTTCAATCATATATTAAATGCTTGATGTAGACTAATTTGAATTCAGATTTGACCAATTTAATGTCGGCGAATTCTTCTAATCACGACATTAAATCACAATTTACATGATGTTGATTTTGAATATGAAAAGCACTTCATCTAAAATGCATGGAACTTTGTGCCTAACATATCAACAGTAATAATAAAAATAATAACTCTTAAAAAAAAGATATGAAATGGAGTAAAAAAAAATTACAATTATTAAATGCAGCGTAAATAATTTAATATTACATCACGACTCCTAGAGTTACGTTCGGATTGGAATAGTCAGCTATGTTACGGGAATATTTCATCTGCATTATTTGTAAAAATGATGTGTTATTTGAGTATTATATGAAGTTATTCGATTATTTTGCGGTGTTATTGAAATATTTCATCGTGTTACTTGATTTAGGTCTGAAGTGACATGCAATAATTAAAAATTATAAACTTTAGGTCCGCCAAACCCTTAGAAGCTACTCAGTTGCTTAAGACACAATCAAACATAATTTTAAAAAAAAATTAAGTTAATAATCATGGCTTAATTAGCTCAGAGCATTAGTGACGTGGGTTAGTAAGTAACAATCACATTCTAATATAATAAGCCATAATGAAGTCATCCTATAGACTAACTTTATAGATGAGGCCTTTGAAACTCTTGAGTTATTTGTTGGATTCTAGATTTTATTTTTAATTATCAATGATTACATCTCCACTATCAAAATATATATATTATTCTATTTGTACAATTTATTTAAAGATCTATTTTTTTTAAAATATCTTTTATTATTATTTTAACTCTTGAGTTATTTGTTGGATTCTAGATTTTATTTTTAATTATCAATGATTACATCTCCACTATCAAAATATATCTATTATTCTATTTCTAAAATTTAATTAAAGATATATTTTTTTTAAAATATATTTTATTATTATTTCCTATTTGTACAATTTATTTAAAGATCTATTTTTTTTAAAATATCTTTTATTATTATTTTTTTATTTTTAATTTGTTTTAATATCTTATTTATATATTTTTTTTTTCTAAAAAAGCAAAGTGTATCTCGATTTAAGGTTGATTATTAAATATTAGGGAAATTTACATACATAACTAACAATTCTAATGTATTTACATGTATAAACTTTCATATCTATATAGTATTTTCATGCTTTAAATGTATGCATGAAAAGATGAGTTTCACTTTTAAGAAATGATAATAATATTATTCTTTATGTGATATTAAAATTTGGAATGTTATGTGTGTAAATACATAAGAATTGTGTGCTAATAAATGCCCCATGTTAATACTAAATGACTTCATTCATTTTGAAAAAATTGAGGATAATATGTAGATATATAGATAGAGAGAGAGAGAGAGAGAGAGAGAGAGAGAGAGAGAGAGAGAGAGAGAGAGAGAGAGAGAGAGAGAGAGAGAGAGAGAGAGAGAGAGAGAGAGAGAGAGAGAGAGAGAGAGAGAGAGAGAGAGAGAGAGAGAGAGAGAGAGAGAGAGAGAGAGAGAGTTCTAAGTAAAAAAAAATAAAGAATTTACACTTATGATCTATTTGGGTCAGCTTGTGCGTTTCAGGATAAGCAGCTTATCCTGAAACGCGGCCCGCTGGTCGACCCGCGACCTGCGTTTAGTGTAAAAAACCTAAACGCGGCAGACAGCGTTTTTAAAAATATACAAACCAAACGGTTAGACGGCGTTTTCAAAAACGCTGCCGCACTTATAAGCTGCCTCAAACGGTCCCTTAATTGTTCTCTCAATCAAATAAGTGTGTAAGCCAACTTCAATTCAACTTATTTATAATTTCATTTGTGCCTTTTCTTTTTCCTGTCTTGAGTTCCAGCAAACCAGGCCTTGCCTAAGGATAGGATATAAATGACGTCATAAAATCC
This sequence comes from Phalaenopsis equestris, assembly GCF_001263595.1. Lineage (NCBI taxonomy): Eukaryota > Viridiplantae > Streptophyta > Magnoliopsida > Asparagales > Orchidaceae > Phalaenopsis > Phalaenopsis equestris. The sequence continues at coordinate 411,298 of NW_018164689.1, forward strand.
ATATTAATACTTTAAGGGCAGTAATAACCAATAAAATTAGATCAAGCTACTTAGATCAAATCTCTGATTAAGATGAGTTATGATAGCATTAAATTTAATTTAAGATAAGTATAACATAAATTTATATTAATTTTATTGTATTATTTTATTGAAACATAACTTAATGAATTAGAGATGAATTAAAGTATCAAAATAACCCCTTTACTCTTTATATGGAATAATTTTTGTCTCATAGCCTCTAAATTTGGCAAATGAGTCCCTAGACTTTTTTAATATAAGATAAAATAATTCCCATGGAAGATCATTTTAGCCCTCATTAAAAGAGTACTTTTGTCTCATAGCCTCTAAATTTGGCAAATGAGTCATATTAAAACATTTTATGTAAGATAAGATAAAATAATTCCCTTGGAAGATCATTTTAGCCCTCATTAAAAGAGTATGAGGACTAAATTGAGTTGACTCTTAAACTAAGATGGAGCCTTACAAATAGTCATTTGACCATTAAGAGACTTTTCTATTTAGAGATATCTTCTAATTTCAAGAATTAATAATGATGGTTCAAAAAAGTTATAATTAATGTCAAAACTTTAGATATCTCCCATTGGAATGAAAACTTGAGAATCGATCAATTAATAATCAAAACTACACTGCAGAAAACACACTGATTCGAGAGATTCAAAATAAAATTTGAATAGAAGAACACAACAAAGAAATCCAAAAAAGGCGCACACACACACACACCAAGATTTAATTTGGAAAACCCCCAGAGCAAGAAAAAACCGTTGAACCACACCACACCAGTCTTTAACTATTAAAATCAAGAGAAATGTACAAATCTTACACCACTCAGTTCAACTCTCTAGTTCTACAACTTACAAAAACTTTAGGTTGTTCCTCTCACTTATCACATGAGAAAAATCGCTAAAATCTTCTTCGACTGACTCTCCACCACTCCTTGCAACTTTTCTTTTATATATATATATATATTACATGAGGGAGTTATACCCATTGTGAAAATGAGGGATTGAATATTTTAATTGGAAAAAAATTGCCCCTGACACTACTATGTCCCCTCTCACGTGTAGGGGTGCCACCCTCTCAAGACCCAAGCACGGGTGCACTGCCTGTTATTTGGCGTTGGAATAGTCTGTAGTTGTATTGTGCTTCTCCATGCAATTTGTCTGCATACTCAACAAACTCCTTCTTGGAGGTTGATTCCATCCAATTCCTTTTCTCCAGATCCATACCTTCATTTGTATTATCTTCATAGTCATGTATTGTAATGTGACTCACTTCCGATCTCCACCACAATCAGCATGTATATAGGATTATGAGATATATGTACCTTCTTCAAGAATGATTGCACATCTTCTACAAAAGTGCGAATAAAATGATACTTTTAGCTAAATATGTTTTGCCTTGGAATAAAAGGATGCATTATTTGCAAGATGAATAACACTAATACTATTACTATACTACTTTCTTATCCATTATTCCTTTCTCAATTATGACAAAGCTCTTCAACCAAACAATCTTTTTCTTAGCCTTAGTGATAACAATGCATTTAGCTTTGATAATTGAAAGTACAACATTCTTCTTCAACCTGAAACTCTAACTCATCGATGTGTCCCCAAAGTGAAGATATATCATGTTATACTTATTCTACCATCTAAATATCTTGTCATATCTAAATCTACATACCTTTGTAGATTGATCCATGCTCTTCCAAAGTAATATGTCATGTTGACTATTCCCTAGTGATGCTTGTCTGAATTATCCATATACCCCCTGCCACTCTCACTACATGTGTAGTATCTGGTCTCATACATATCATAATATACATTTGATTTCTAACTGTTGAAGCATACAAAGTTCTACTCATCTTTGTTTGCTCTGCTTCTGATTTAAGCGTAGATAGGTTGAAATGACTACCTAAGGGGGTGTTAACTAGTTTTTCCTTACTCATGTTAAACATCTATAAGATCTTATCAACATACCCGACCAAAGATAAGTTCAATGTACCTACACTCATGCCCTTGCTTATTCTCATCCTAAGAATCTTCTTGGTTGGACAAAAAATTCTTCATCTCCAATTTCCTTAATAATTGCTTAAGCTATTCTTTAATTTTCTTCATATGTGCCCACGTAATTAACATATATTCCATATATAAAAGGATTAATAATAACAATTATCAAAATATTTGATAAAGAAACAGTGGTCTGCCTAACAATTCATGTACCCACTATTTAAGATAAACATGTCAAACCACTTGTAAAACTATATCGAGAGCATGTTATAAGTCGTAGGGGACAGTCCTCAACCTATAGACTAAATTTTCTTTCATTGGAACCTCATAACCCTGTGATTGCACTATGTACATTTTCTCTTCCATATCCACATATAAGAAGATTATATTTACATTTATTCGCTTAGATGTAGATATTCATCAATTATTAAGGTCACCAAAACTTTGATAGTTTTCATCTTCACCACAAGAGAAAAAATGTCAATGTAGTCAACTTTCTCCTTTTGTTGTAACCTCTGCCATCTAACTCCTCTTTCAGTCTGTGGTCTCACTGTTTTTGTAGTGCTCTTTTGTCGTATGGTAAAAATGTCAAATCTTAAGTTCAATTTGGCATTAGTGACTACATCGCAACATCCATGACAAACTCTCACACCTTTGAATCTTCAACTTGAGTGGTCTTCTCATATCACTTTATTTCACCACTATCAATAAGTAATAAATAGTATAATGAAGAATATCTTTGTGTCAATTTTGAGATTCTACTAGACCTCCTGACTTCAATAACACGTAACTAAGAAACTTCATATGTTTCATTTGATTGAGTAATCCTTTCTCCACCCTCCTAATCACCAACATCTTCTATCTCAATATATTTTGATATTGTAGAAGTAACTAAAAAGAAATCCTGAGTTATGCTCCTGCCCTTGTAGATCTCAATTTCATTGAATGTCTCATCCTTGCTCATAATGAACTTTTAATTCTAATAGTTCCGAGATTTTTACTCGTATATGTCTTGGTCATATCCAATGAAAGTGCATTTGACAAATTTTGAATCAAGTTACTCATAAACTCTGCATTGACATGGACATATGCAGAACACTCAGATGCTTCATATGAGATAGATTTACCTTTTTTGTCACTCGAGAATTCTTCAGGTAACCCTTTCTTCAAATGTGCTGAAGGACCATGATTGATCAGATAAACATCAGTGCTCACTGCTTCTACCTAGAATTATCATGACAAGCCTGCAAGCAACCTCATACTCTTAACACATTTTGTGACGGTTTTATTCATGCGCTAAGTTATACCTTTTTGTTGTGGTGTCCTTGAATTCGTAAACTAATACCTGATCCATTCTACAACACAAAATTCATAAATCTATGATCACATTAATCGCCCCATTATTTGGTCTGAGATAATTTAGCCTCAAACCTATCTCATTCTCTATCAAGATCTTCCATTTCTTAAACACTTCAAATATATTAGATTTATGCTTTAAAAAATAAACCCATTCATTTCTATTGTGATCGTTAATGAAAGTGACAAGTAGTGGGAATCTCCAATTGACTAAAGTGGAATTAGATCTCATCATCACTATGCACTAACTCAAGCTTCTTTGAATTCATCATTAACCCACATTTATTTAGACAAATATTATGTTGTTTTTCATATGCATAATCTTCAAAGAGCTCTAAATTCACATATTTTAAATCATGAAGCTTGTTATTTCAAAGTAGAGACTTCATTCCTTCTTGGTTATATGGCCATGTTTGTAATGCTAAAGAATTACATCAACATTGGTTTTAGCCACATCAATGGATTCTTCCATTTCATTAATCAAGTAAAGAGCATCTTCAATATTGCCCCTCCCCCGGCCACCTTCCATGAATTACTTGTGAAATTAGTCACATACAATGACTTTATCATCTAACTTATCGAGAACAAATTTCTCTTTAAACTTAAAATAAGTCTAGCATTGTTGAACTTACAAGCTGTTCAAGCAATTTGATATCAACATCACCATTTTCTTACGATATTGCAATCCTTATTATCTCAAAAGTAAACTTTCCTTAAATCCCTCTGAGTGTGATTTTTTAACACCTCTTTTATTGGGTCATGTATGAAAAGAGACACCTGAATCTACTATCTAAGATTCAGTACCTACTAGGAAAAAACCAGAAGTTGCCTTAGTTTTAGCATGTGGATATATCTGTAGAGAGATTCATATCTTGTCCTCTACCATCAGCCTTCTTCCAAGCTTTGTAGTCCTTCTTGCAATGAACTTTCTCCATGCACTTACAACGTTCAACTCTGTCATTTCCTTTTAGTAATCTGGACTTTCCACTTTCAGACTTTAATGCTTATATTTCTATTCAGATTCTTTTAGTAATCTGGACTTTCCACTTTCAGACTTTAAATATGCCACTGCTTATATTTCTATTCAGATTTCTTTTCCTTTTTCCAACATTCAACACATAACTTGAAGGTTCACCAGTTGCTGCATTTCTTCAAATATATTTATTCAACTCTAACCTCATTATGTCATCAAAGATTAACTTCATATTACTTGAAGAGTTGCTCATCATCGTGAAAAATCCATCCTAGTTGTCGAACAATGAAGATATAATTAATAGTGCTCTTACCTCATCATCAAATTCGATACCCACATAACACAATTGGCTAGTCATAGTATTGAAATTATTCAAGTGTTAACCACTAAACTGCCTTCTGTCATTTTCATGTTATCAGTCTTGCCTTTAGATCAACCTTAATTTTTACATTCACTATATTGAATGCAACAGACAATTAAAATGAAAGATAGCAAACCGAGGGCTATTCAATCAAACACTTTCTATTTTTTTAGTGTCAGTATTTCATACTTCTGGTTGATTCCTTGTACCAACAGTTAGAATTTCTTTTGTTAGACAAAAAAATATTTCACTTGTATTTTCCAAAATACAAAGTTCGTTCCATTGAACTTCTCCACTTTGTACCTTGCTTCGTCGGCTATTGCTTCCACTCGATTCCAAAAACTTTATAAATAAAACCTCGCTCTAATGCTACTTCTAAGATGAAAACTTTGGAATTGATCAGTTAACAATAAAAGCCAAGTTGCAGAAAATACACTGATTTGAGAGATCCATAACAAAATTCTAATAAAAGCACACAAAGAAATCCAGAAAAACCACACTAAGATTTAACGTGAAAAAACCAAAAAATGAGAAAAAATCACAAAGCCACGCCGCACCAATCTTCCACTATGAAAATTAAGAGAAATATAAAGACCTTTCACCACTCAATTCAACTCTCTACTGTTGGAACTTACAATAACTTTGGGATGCTCCTCATCTTTAAGTTACACGAGAAATTGTCGAAATCCCTTTCAATTCCCAATTCCTCCCACCCACTACCTTTGCTGAGCTTCAAATTTTCTGAATTATGAAGGACGAATTTAATGGAGGAAAGACAGATTTAAAGAGAATAAATATGAGAGTTTCAGTGGTCTCTGTACACCACGATCCCGTCTTAGTTGACCCGTTGCAACCTTCAAAGGTATTTCAAATTTCGTCAGTGGTGCTCGAATCTAAATGATAAATCTAAATGATCCGATGAGGTTGGAGAAATGGAAAGTTTGGTTTTTGTGTGAATTTCATAATATTAAAGTTTAATGAATGGGATAAATAAATAATAATATTTTCTCTATGGCGTATTAAAAACTCTATTATATAATCATGCCAATACAACACGTGCAAATATAATGGCGGAATCTTCATCTTATCAATATCAGTTCATATTGATTGATACCCCTCTTTTTTAATTGATAATTACACATCCGCAAATACTATTATCTCAATTATTTAAGGGAGAGGGTAAGAAATATTATTATTATTTTATTAAAATCATTTTGTGGTAGATGGTTAAATCAATCCTAATCATAAGAAAACAAATTTGATTGTGAGATAATACAACCATTGAGTCTGAATTCATGAGCTTATTTGGATATCAATACTAAGATAAACTATTTATTCCATAATTTTTTCGATTTAATTTACTAATTATTATTTATAACACATTTAGTTACTGAAACATAAAAGTTAAAAAAATAGCTAAATAAAATAATAAATTAGCATACATTGAAAATGTGATCGCAGGAATCTCGAGAAAATTCGACATATCTCGTTAAACAGATATCAAAAGATTGCATTAGAACATTCAAAAGATAGAGATGTTAAGCCTCAGTTCATGCAGATGGAATCATGAGACGACCGAAGGAAAACACTGTTGAACGAAGGAACATTATGCACTTGATTTAAGGGAAAGTCGTTTGTAGTCAACTCCCTCAATCGATTATGAGATCTTTCACAAATAGAACCAATTGTCGCTCTCTATAACGTCATTCGAATTCTCTATGAAGACATATTGTCTGAAATAGAACTGCCCATCAAATTACAATAACACACCCTCTGCCTGACGGTCTAAGTACATACTAATGATAACAAGGTCTCTAAGGAGAGTTCTCTCAAGAAGGCCGACCAAACAACTTTCATCCGATCAAACACCTTACAACAGACTAAATGATTATCAAGCAACATGCTAACATCAGTAGGTCATTTATACCCCACTTCAAATAATCATGAACACGAATCGATGCCAACAACAGTTACGAATATTAAACAATTCGAAAATCAAATACAAATATGTAAATGTATAATACTACAGTAATTACTAGTAACGTTCTTATTAAAAAGAAAGACAAATATGTAACTTCCGAGATACCTCATATAATTTATTTAGTCATTTCTTTAAGAAAATACTACTGAATGCACTCTAAGCACTCCATTTCTTAGGTGGGGTCCACATGATATTTTTTATTAAAAACATAAAAATATTATCCTAATGTACAATATATATATATATATATATATAGTACACAAGAAACATTACTATTTACAAAAACATCACAAATCATACACTTATGGTAATTTTTTGAACTAACAAAAACTTAAAATTTTAAATGATTAGAGCTTACGCAAACCATGTGCCTCCGATCCCCAACAGCTTCAAAGCCTTTATAACTCCCAAGTACTTTCTGCAACTCCATCTTCTACAGCGATCATCCTTCCCTTTTCTCTCTATGGACTCCGGCGATAGCAACACCATGCCCTTCTCCTCCTACATCGCCGCCTCCGGTGACACCCTCTTCCACCCCCTCTCCTCCTCCTCCCATCTCCCCTCCTTCTTCAACCCTTTCCCAACCACTCCAACAACTCCACCACCTCCGCCTCCCACCGCCACCACCCCTCGCACCTCCAAGAAGCGATCTCGCCCCTCCCGGCGACCCCCGACCACCGTCCTTGCTACCGACACCTCCAATTTCCGCTCCATGGTCCAGGTCTTCACCGGCATCCCCTCCCCTCCCCTGTCTTCCTCTTTTCCCCTGCACTCCCGCCTCAATTTCTCTCCCCCGATCCTTCTCCAACCCTTCTCCCCAACCCTCCGAACCACGGATTCATTTGCCCTAACTTCATCGATCCCTCCCATCTACCAAATTCCGACTTCTGTGTTCCAATCCATCCCGCCATTCGCTTCGCAGGAGTTTGGGGTGAGCAGGGGAGTCGACGGCTTCGTCGCTAGGGCTGGATTGGGGGAAGTGGATGAAGATTTCGGCGAGGAGAAGCGATTGGAGAGCCTGCGATCGGCTTGCAGGGGAGGTATGTTGGATTCCTGGAGTTGTTCTTCGGATTAGTGGAATTAGATTGTTGATCAAGCATGAGAGCGAAACGGAGGGAAAGTTGTTCTGTAATTTGTGCCTAGAAAAAATATTACCTCAGGAGTATACAATGGTGGGGTGTCATGTGGCGTCACAGTGAGATTATTGCATACGTGACACCCAATCTATTGGAATACTGATGCATCAGAACTCCTGAGATAATATTTTTTTAAAAGGATGGCTTTGTGTGGCATTTTGATCGAATCAATTTTAACTCTCTATCTTTCGATTCACTGCAATTTGCACGGTAATTTTGGTGTAATTATTTTTCAGAGATAGATCACGGTTTTTTTCTTTTTTTTTTTTTTCTGAAAATTTTATTCTTGTTCATTGTTCATTCAATTGGTTAAGATATTTTATTCTTGTTCATTGTTCATTCAATTGGTTAAGATTTTATTATTATTATTATTATTATTATTTTTTGGTGTACAGAAAAAATGAGTGTCATTTACCTATGTACCATGCTAGGCTGTAAATGAGCCAAGCTTGAGGGAACTCAGATTTGGCTCGTGTTCGGCTCGTTCGAAACTGTTCGTGTTTGAAATCGGCTCGTGAACAGTGCGTTAATGTTCGGTTCTATTTAAATATTTGTGTTCGTGTTCCGCTCGAAATTGACTCGTCAAAGTTAAATTGAAAAAAAATATATGTAAAATGTTGGATTCGAACCTAGACCAAATGTATGCAAAAAAAAAAAAACTAACCACATTATCACACAAGTTCTCACGATTTAAACTTAGATATAAATATATATAATATATTATTATCTAAATAATTATATATATATTTTTTATTTCGAGCTAAAACGAGCCGAACAAGAACGAAGAAAGAGCTGTTTGAGTTCGGCTTGTTTATAATTCGATCTTTAAAAACTTGTTCATGTTCAACTCGTTTACTTAACGAACGAGCCGAACACGAGCTACTTAACGAGCCAAACATGAGCTGTTCGCGAACATATATATATATATATAATTTTTAGCTATAGTTCTAAATTACAATTGCTTCCCCAATCTCTCCCATGAATTTATGTATTTTCTTGTATTTTAAAGCGTATATTTATTTTTTAAAATTATTTATGTTTTTTTAATGCAAATTAAAATTTTCCTTTAAATTTTATTTATTTATCAGTATTAAAGTTTAGATTGTGATTATATCTACGTGATCTAAATCAGATAATAACTAATTAAATTATTTAGCCACACATTTTTGAAGTTATTTATTTTCTTGCATAAAAATGTTGATTATATATTCTTTCTTAAATTATGACAATGAGATCAAAATTATCTATATCAATGAAAATTTTGTGCGCAACTTAGGGAAATATAAGATTTTTGTTGAATCCTTATTTGTCTGTGAATCACACCCCAAAGAATATAGCAGAAGTCATAAGAAAGAAAGAGACAGAGAGAGGAGTGAACAGTAATGAGTAGTAGTCTATCGTGTCTATCATATCTCATTTATAAAATGATCTCACTATTTATAGAAGAGAGAGTACAATATTATGATGTTATATTTTTACTTCTATTTTAAAGAAGGTTATACATGATATTCTTGGTATTTGTGTGAAATGCTTAGTTCTTAGAGGACTTTTCATATGCACTTTATAAATAAATTATGTAATATATTTATTTTTCAAATTTATAGCTATAGTTCCAAAATTGTAATTGCTTCACCGATCTCTCCTATGAATTTATGCTTTTTTCTTGTATTTTAAAGTGTATATTTATTTTCTTAAATTATTTATGCTTTTTTTAAAGCAAATTTAAATTTTCCTTTAATTTTTTATTTAATTATCAGTATTAACTTTTAAATTGTGATTATAATTACGTGATTTAATGTTTTTTAAACTAATTAAATTATTTGGCCATACTTTTTTGAAGTGATTTATTTTCTTGCATAAAGTGTTGATTATAATTTTTTTTCTAAAATTATGTCCATGAGATCAAAGTTATTTATACCAATGATAACTTTACGCACGGCTTAGAGATATATAAAACTTTTGTTGAATCTTGATGTGTCTGCGCATCACACCCCAAGGAATATAACATAAGTCACGAGAAAGAAATAGACAGAGAGATGAATGAACAGTAATTTATAGTAATATGTCGCGTCTATCGTGTATTATTTTAAAATTTTTCTCCCTATTTATAGAAGAGAGAGTACAATACGATGATATTATATTTTTATCATTACTTTTAAAGAGGGTTGTACCTGATATTCTTGTTTTTTTACATATATGAGCATGTCGCTTGATTGTTCTCTAGCTTGGTCGGTCGAGCCTTGATTGGCTTTGGGTATGCAAGATCATCTCGGTCAGTTGAGATCCACTTAGTATGATGTGCTTGATCGATATGGGTTAGACATTTGATTATGGCCCAACTGTCGATTTTTACTTCTGATGAGGAGCCTATGCGTCCCTTAAATTATTGGAGAAATTAGAAAAATAGATCTTCCATTGGATTAGCTTTATTGTGACAAGTGACTCAGATATTATTCTTTCTCGTTTTTTGTTGAGTGACTCGTTCTGGTGTCCTTTAATCGTTTTTCATCTGTCCCATGGTTTAGTCAACTTTGGCCTTGTTGGCTTGGCTCAGACAACTTCACACATTCAAATAAATGGGCCTCATGCTCTTCTGTCAGTAGGCTTTCTTTCGTCGTACTCTTTTCATCTAGACCAGTAGATCTCCTCATGATCAGTGCTGTCACATTTATGCTTTAAAAAAGAATGTCAACTTTCATTGGGATAATGATTGCCAACATGCTTTTGAAAGAATAATATAATATTTTATGGCACTTTTAGTATTAGCATCCCCCATCCCAGATCGGTTGTTAATCCTCTATATTGCTTCTTTAGATGAATTCCTTAGTGCCTTATTAGCCCAAACTAATGAGGCATGCAAGAAGACTGCATTATACTGGTTAAGTCATCAATTTTTTCCAACTAAAAAGAATTATCCTTCAATTGAAAAGCACTATTTAGCTTCAATTTTTGTAGTCCAAAAATTAGGTTTAATTCTTTGAAATATTTGATGACTCGTCCAAATTGATTGGGAAGAATAGCAAGTTGATCAACATCTTATTGCAATTTGATAAATCTATGGGCTTTAGATGATTTCTTAGAAACAAGTCCATTGCCTATTGACAATCATGTAAATGACGACCTACCTTGATGAAAAAATCTTAACTATGGATGAAAAAGAAAAGAAAAAAACTTATTGGGAGTTTAACTTTGATGGCGCTTCATCTATCAAGAAAGATGCCAATTCACAATCAGTTATCCTTGACAAACCAGAGATATGATTAATATTCATAATCTCTGATCATGGGATGATGAGGTTTTTTATATCTTCTATCAGACCCGTGTACTAACATTAAGGGAGAGTACAAAGCTCAATTTATTGGCCCATAGTTAATAATTTTGATAGAAATTTAAAAGATCAAAATTATTGAAGATTCACAGTTCATATTGCTGGAACATAAAAAATCTTCAAACCACAACTTCATCAATGCTACTAGTACACCATGAAGTTACATGAACAAATATCAAAATTTACCTTATACCAAATACCATGTGATAACAACATTATAACAGATGCTTTGACGAAGAAGCTAAAGATATAATTTTACTTAGAAGAAGAGTCTGTGCCAATTAATTAAATTCAAGGTTGTTGGATCCTTTCACCAATTGATATGGAGTATGTTCATGGACACAAGATTTAAAAACTTGTTATCATCATAAAAATTGAAGAATTGACTAATTAGGGAAACCATTTGTAGATTACCTACAGGAAGGCAAACTACTTGAAAAGTCTTTAGCTCATCGGGTAAAGTCCAAAGTGTTATCTTATACCCATATAAATGACACACTATACTAAATATCTTTTGATTATATATGGTTATGTTTCTTAGATAAGAACAAAGCCTAGAAGACCATCAAGGAGATACACTCTAGAATATGCATTGCTCACCAATCCAGTGTCAAAATAAATAAAAAAAAATTAAAAGAATGGGAACCAATTAGTTAGCAATGATTAATGACTGCATGGATACTGCTCAGACTTTTTTGTTTTCTCAGTTCTTTTTAGAGCACTAAGAGTCGTCAATTTGTCTATTTATATGTCGTTGTATAATTCCCTTATTCGAATAAATCTCCATCGTGAATCAAATCATTGATTTAAAGAGGAGAAGAATCGAAAAGAAAGATATATGGTACAAATAGACAAACAAATAAAAATAAATAAACAAAAAACTTATATATGAGTAATCCTCATGTGATGGGTCAAAAGTATACGTCCGAACATGATCAAATTGAAGTACCTTCAAAAACAATGTGCAAGACATATATGATTTCTCCATGTGTTAAAGTCATGAGTTCGAATGAATCATGTGTAGGTTTCATATGAAATTTCCTCCATTATAATTTACTTCCATGTGTAAGTTTTATTTACTTCCATTTGTAAGGTCTTATGTGTTTTCATGTTTAGTTTTCTTCATCTACAGTTTACTTTCATGTATGAAAATACTCATATATAATTTAAGCCAATTTGTAAGTTTCATGTACTTCCATATGTAAAGTCTTTTATGTTTTTATGCCTATTTTTCACCATCTATAGTTTATTTTCATGTGTGGAAATACTCACATATAGTTTACATTAATTTATATGTTTCATGCACTTCCACATGTATAGGTCTTATGTGATTTCATGTGTAGCTATCATATGCTATCAAATGTAGTCTGTATGCATGTGTAGGATGCTCTATAGGATGAAGGCGCCTCAAACCACTTAATAGTAAAAAGGACTATACTCGTCATCATTATGTTGTTAAGTGGATACATATAATTATTTGATTGGTTAATAATCTAAGAAGACTGAGAAATCCAAGATGATGAAAAGTCATGGGCATCTTAATCGAGGACATTATAACAAACAATTAGGTTAGTGCACCTACTTACTCTCCTTATAGAGTTTAGGTTTACTTTATGGTTAGGGTTTTAACTTCCATCTAGAAATCCTTCCACCCAATCCTGTCCCATTATTCTAAATTTAAGACCTTGAAATTAACATTTCCAAGTCAAACTTTTCAAATTTCAAATAATTTCAAACTTGAAACTTTTAAAACTTCAAATTTTACGAACTTCAAACATTTCAACATTGAAACTTTTCAAAACTTTAAAAAAACTTCAAAACTTCAACTCCAACTTTCAAACCTTTTCAAAACTCTAAAACTTCAAAGATTCAAGTTAAATTCTAAACATTTCAAAACTTTAAAACTTCAAATCCATTTCAAACTTTAAAACCTTTTCAAAATTTCGAATGTTCAAATTTTTAAAGCTTCAAACTTTAAAAGTTTCAAACTTTGAATTTTATAAACTTTAAACTTTTAAAACCTTCAAATATTTTCAAAACTTCAAGGGTCTATTTGGGATCACTTTATATTTTCTCCATTTTTTTTTATTTTTAGACAGTTTTATTTTATGGTTTTTATTTTTAAAAAACACATTTGGTACTGCTACGATATATATATATATATATATATATATATTATAT
>NW_018164689.1:424662-448981 GCF_001263595.1 Phalaenopsis equestris
TATTAAATATATAATATATATTTGGTTGGATATTTTTTATCTTTTTTAAAGAAAAAAATATACTTTTTTATAAAACAGTTGGATCCACGTGCGCTTCAATATTTAGCTCTGCCACCCATGGAGTATACAATATTTTTTTTGTTTCACCCAACACAAAGCATTACCTGTAGACGGGCAGAGGGTGAGCGATAGGGGGAGGGCGGCAATAGCGGCGACTACGATGGCTACCATCAGACGATCGGTTGGGACAACAACATGCGTAGGCAGGCGGTCGACAGGGGAGAGAAAAGGGTCGGCCGGGGGGCGGGGGCGAGGGGCGGTGGGCGGCAGCGGGCGACAGACAATAGCTATAGGCCACGACGAGCGACAGGGGTGGGCAGGCGACGACGGGCATTGCGGCTAACGATGGTCAGCAAGGGTAGGTAGGCTACGGCGGGCAACGCTGGGAGGGCCGCGGCAGGTAGGCGGTGGTCGGCGACGAGCAGTGGGCGGTGGTGGTCGGAGGCGGTGGGTAGGTCAGACAGTAGTTGGGCCGGCGGGGGGCCGCGGGACTCATTGTTTTTGATGTTTTAAAAAAAGATGAAAACATATTTTTTCTGTTTTGAATACTTAAAAAACAGAATTGTTTTTCCAAAAAATAAAAAAAAACAGAAATAAAATAAAAAAAAATAAAAGCAAACACAATTTTTTTTTGTTTGTTTCCAAAAGAAAAGCAAAAATAGAAATTTATCCAAACAACCCTCAAGTCTTTTCAAATTTTCAAAACCAACATTTCCAAACTTCGAACTTTTTCAAAATGAAATCTTTTTCAAAACCTCAAACCTCAGAAGTACAAAATTTTTTAACATTTAAATAACTTTCAAAGGACCTTCAAAGAACATTCAAACCAATAATCTCCAATCAACCATCAAATCAAATCTTCAACTTAAATTAAACCCATGAAAACAAACTATTCAAGTCAACCCCTATTCAAACCAAATCTACTCAAATCAAGATTTGAAAATCAATTTAATCAAATCCGACCTTTCAAGCCCCAACTAAATTTACAGTTCTAATCTTTGACGTATACCCACTTCCCAGAGCCAACATTTTTTTTTGCTTTCCATGAAACATCATCATTGGACTATAAGTCTCAATCTTTCAATTCGAAGAAAATTATTGTAAACCCTGAAATCCCTCATTTGGTAATCTCTTCAAATCCTAAACATTTTCCATTTTAAAACACCAACCATAAAATCCCGCATAATATGAGTCAATACTTTAATTGAGAGTACTTGACAGTCCATAACCCCTAAGATGTAATTAATTATGAAGGGTTGCCCTGGTAAGGAAACCAGTTCCCATAAAAAAATAAACTCTATATTACATCAGAAAGTTAGGGGAAAATTTTTTGTTGGCATGGACTAATGAAGTTTAAAGATTTTTCTCATCTGAATGATTTGATCTATTGTAAGGTAATACTTCTACATCTAGGGGTAGTATATTATTTTTCAAATGATGCATTCAATCATTTAGATAACTTTCAAGATCTATGGTGGACAAGATAACACACACCAATAAACACAACCCATAAAAATTCATCCCACCAGACCACATACAAATGGTGTTGAAGATGGAAAAAGAGAAAATGATGGAAATGGATGGCAAAGAGTTGAGAAGAGTGAGGGGATGAGACTAACCACAAGTTTGAAGTGATGCTTGGAGGTTTGTGACCTAATCTTGATTGGAGAAAATGGAGAAAATGGAGAAAATTAGTCTTGAGCCAAAAACTGAATGAGGACATTGAAATCTTGAAGACCGGAGATGATGATTACAATATTGAAATGTGGGTGTTTGATGATCTTATGAATTCAACAAAGGGGATACAAATGATGAGTTGGAGGATGACAAGGGGAGAGGTAAACAAAAACTCTGAGAAGAAGGGATGCATCCTTCTGTGTTCGGAGAAGGTTGGAGAAACTACTTGCAAGAACTTAGGATGAAGCAGGAGGAGAAGAGGAGAAGGCATAAATAAAAATTGAAGAATGAAAAATAGAAAAGAATGGAATGGAGATTGCAATGGGGAATAAGAGCACCATTGATGTGATTCCATTATAGGGATCAAGATAGATGACAATTCAAAAATACTAATAACTCTAGAAATTGAGAGAATGAGAATTGATACGAGAATTGTAGATTGACAAACTTCTCTCTTTTTTTTTTTCCATTTTCTAATGTCTCCAAATGGAGGCTTATTTATAGATATATAATATTTATCAACTATATTATCAACTTCTAACTAATTAATCTATTTATCAACCAAATATAAAAACTAACTATCACAAAATGTTCCATCATAAACATTGATCTCACCAATAATTATGTGTTTTATTCAGCTAACATACAACATGATTTTGCTTACAAATGATGTTTACAAGAGAATCCTAAAGCTATGATATTGATGTTGACAACGCAGCCATTGCAATCATTTCATAAAATCACTAAGCTTTTTTTATATTTAAAGCGTGTTATATAAACAGAAAAATATTTAAATTTGGATTAAACTAAAAATAATAATTTAATAATTTAATTTAATTTTTTATATAAAACGTATTAAATTATATATATTTATATTTAATAATATTATTAAATTCTATTTTGAGTCTTGTTGGCGCCATTCAAGTGTTGGTCATGCTGTGCGGGTTAAGGTTTGATTATGACTGCTTTGGTTTAATGTTTTTGATTAAGCCTAATCATGTAGAAATATATTAAGGGCTGTTTATACAAACACCATCCAATTCCTATGTATTTACATATTAAGAGTTTTATGAACATTCCACATGTAAATTTTCCTTTAATAGGAGTTGTATTTTTATGTGACATGAAATGATTGGTTGGTGGAATAATATAACTTGTTGCTAAATTTATGATAAAATAACAAAATATTAAGGCATATGTAATCGATAAAGCAATTGTCGTAGTATACAGACTAAAATTTTTTTTCAATGCATGAAATAAATTGATAAATAAAATATAAATTAATAAAGACATTTTATGTAAAATATTAAAGGGGCATTTACATTCATATCACTAAGCTCCTATGTATTTACATATCTAACGCTTTAACCTTTTTTTTTTTCCATTTATATTTCCCAATTTTTTTATAAGACTTCAAAAATATTATCATTTTAACTTTTGAAATGTAAAATACATATTTTCATGCATATTATACACACACACACACACACACACACACACACACACACACACACACACACACACACACACACAATGTGTTGAATCTGAATCCATTTGTAGATCACACCTGAGGAAAAAAAATGTAAGATAGGAGAAGGAGAGAGAAATAGAGACAGAGAGAAATGTGCACACTAAATGATCAATAATTTAGAACAAGTGTCACCCTTTATAAATAAAATGATCCCCTAATTATAGAGAAAAGGGTGCAATGTGTGAGGTTACATTTATGCCCCTATTTTAGTGAGGGGGGTGTACATGTTATTAATAGTATTTTATATATGAAAATTTTATATTGCGGATACAGAACTTAACTGTCTAGGGCTTTGCTGGCTGAACTAGCGAGCCTTTGTTAGGTGTTGTAGGTCTGCTAAGATTGGTAAAAAAATTATCGATAGGCTAGCTAGTGAGGCCTGCCGATTGGTCAAGTTTGGTAGAAGCTACCAGCCGATTATGCTTGATGTTGTCGATTGACTGATCTTTTACTGCAAGAGTAGGCAAGATTTGTTTGATCAGAAAAATCTTGTCAACCGATTTGTCAAGTCTGGTCGTCAACCCTTGATCCTTAATGAGGAGCTGCTCTCAGCAAAGTGGAACTTGAATAATTTTACATGTAGTTGCACTTAGACGAAGAGATTATGAGGGACAGCTAAGACTTGTTATTTTATTGATTCTTGATGATGTTCAAGGAAGTTGTTAAATGTCTGACAAGAATTGCAAGACCCTAACTTCTCCCTTGGGTCGGTTTCATCATGAGGAATGATTGAATTCCCTTGTGTTTTGCTTCCTATCAAATGGCTCAGGTTCAATATATTCAGTCACCTTGGTTGGTCTTGGTCTTGATATGTCTGATCAGACAATTGGACCTCCAGGTCTTCTTCTGGTGGGCCCTCATTTGATATGTATTTTTCCAATTTGGACCATTTAATCACCTTGAGATTTGTGCTAACATTTTTTCTGTATACATATTTAGTTCTCTGATTCTTTTACTTCTTGGAATTCATGTTATGATAAGAACAAGAGAATTTAGTGAAAAAAGTAAATTTCATTTATGACAAATAAATGATTCAATAATTGAACTCCCCAGATTTCTATGCATTGTGTTTCTATAAATAGGGCGTGAGAGATTAATCTCCTTCATCTCCTTCCCCTCTCCTCCTTGCTTGGGTTGACGGAATTCCAAGATACACCATGATGGATAAATTTGGTTCGGATCTGTGCCCTATGGTAGGGCAACGTGCCTTAAAGCTTTTAGAGAGTTGCAGGAAGAGAAGAGGAAGAAGAAGGTTGTCAAGAATAAGAGGAAAGATTGATGTTGAGAACCAGGTAGGGTCATCTAACTCGCTCCACGATTGTCAACGGGGAGGTTGGTCGAGGGGATGCTGGAGGGCTGATCGGGCAATCCTCCAGCCAAATTGTCGGTTCTGCCTTCCACCAAGAATCAAACTTGGTTTGGCAACCGAGTCGCTAAGGGAACTACTGGTATTGCAGTGCCGCTCAACGCGTAGGGAACTGCTGATGCAACGTTGTGGGTCGGGACACAAGAGAAACTTGGTAAGTTCAAGGTACGTTGTGGGTCGGGACACAAGAGAAACTTGGTAAGGTCAAGGTGTCATTTACAATGTCTAAGTAGGATCAAATCCTTGGTATGAAGAGTTATGTCCTTGCTTATTTGGTTTTCAATCTTTTCAGAAATTATTGTTTCTTCATATTGTCCTTTGGTACAACCCACCCAATTACATAGATTATGGTCATCGACTCTCTTTTGGCGAACATTAGTGCAAATCTAATAGTGGCACCGACAACTATGGATCAAGAATCAGGTAGAGGTGACTGGTTCCCAGGAGAGAATGAAAGGACTAACTGTTTGTGGTCCTAGCGAGGCTCAGAGGGAGGCAACTAAGGCTCGTTAGATATCCTCTAGGTTTTTGGCATATCGTCTGCGTGAGCTGGATGACTCATTCGCCCAGGTGGCTGGGCTTCCTCAAGTCAAGGAGATGCACTGGCTTTCGACCTATGTTGAGAGAGTGGATCTGATGGAGGGAGAGATTGATGCCCTCTATGAAGAAACAACCACCCTTTGCGAGGAAATCAACTGCATGTCGCGCGGAACTGCTAACTATTCAGGAGACAACTTTCGTATCTTGGGTCCAACCAGAGAAAGGTAGAGTAAACAATTTTAAGTTAGGGGGTGAGGTTTTAAAAAAACGTCTGCTTCAACAAGTTTATGTCTACTGAAGCGAAAAGTAATATCCTTGTAAAATATTTCACTTTGAAGTAGCTTCCGAGCGAAACTTGTAATTTTTATTTTATGAAATAAAATTTAATTATCTTGAGTCATGTGCCATGTAACCTTTTTGTCAGTGTTGTTTTGAGAACGACAAATGACGCTCATGCCCCTACGACAATTTATCTTCCCATCTTACCCTATAAATAAGGGTAAGGGTTTAATTTCCTCACATGGTTGTTCCATTTCTTCCATTTCTTCTATTTGGTTTTCCTTTCTCCTTCTAAGCGCTACCTCTCTGTTTCTTTCGAATGACTCTCAAGTTCTCTTCAGAGCTCTTTGGCTCGATTCCGTTGAGCAAGAAGTCAACAATAACTTTGGACCATGTGGAGCTCCTTCAAGAAACCCGCATTTACGATCTGGTCATCTGGCTTTGAGTGGAAGAAAGCTATAATCGAGCTAAAAAGTAGTTCAGGGAGGACCTTATGTTCTAGTGAGACCAATTCAAATATAGCTTGTGGCTACCACTCTGCCAAGAACTCAGGGCAATCTTCAACTAATATGGGGTGATTATTGCACAAGTCCGTACTAACGACCGATCCAAGGTCTAAAACCTCCAACAATCTCAAAGTATCAACATAAAACTCTCTCAACAACTCAAAAAATCTTCAGAGCCAGTGCTCGATTTCATAGTGAGCCAGTGCTCTAAAGCTAATAAAACCCCCAACCAGAGCGAAGGCCAATTTACACCCAGGCAAAATCTTTGATCGACTGACCTGAGGACCCACCAACCAAAAGGTCGAGGCCACACAAAAGGTGTCAAAATGAGTTAGAAATATGAAAAGTCACAACAAAAGACAATAATACCCTGTAACGCCCCTAATAAAGTAGAGGCAAACATGTAATTTTTAACATTTTGGCCATCTATTTTCTATAAATAAGAAGTCTATATCATATATTTGGGGCTTTTAGCCTCTCTAATCTTGGCCTTCTCAGGTTCTTCTCTCTAGACCCACACTTGTTGGGAGATCTCTCTCCTCTTCTCTCTCTTGTAGCTCCCCAATTACAATATATAAAATTGATCACAAAGACCAAGAATACCCCCAATTCGACCCTACGGGACAAGTCTATTTTTGCTCTTTATTTCTCTTTTATTCTCTGCCTCCCTCTACTTCACCTTTAAGATTCCTACCACTCCAATCCTTGGTCATGTCTCACTAGACAAATTTGGATTCAACAAAGTAATATATTTTAAAAAAGAAGTTTAATATTTATTTTTTAAAACATCAGCTGAAATGTGCATATGTGAAACATTCTACAATTATAATTAAAATTTTTTTAATAAGTAAGATTTACATTCATACCACTCAATTGTATTTACATATAGAACACCTAGAATTCAAATTTTACATGCCCGTGCATGAAAAGGTACATTTCATTTTTTAAAAGTTAAAATAATAATATTTTTATGATATAAAAAACATGAGTGGTATACATTTAAGAAATAAAGTAGCTGTTCAATATGTAAATACTTAAGAATTGGGTGGTATGCATGTAAATGCCCCTTTCAATAAAAGGAAAATCAACACAGTCCATGCATCTATAGTTGAAACGTTCCATTCTACCGGTTTTAAAAAGCTATTTAAATTTATTATATTAATTAAAACTATAAATTTGCTTGGGTATATCAATCTAGCAATGAAGATTCCTGCTCCATACATGATTTTGATTAATATGTCTAGACTATCTATGCTATATATATATACATCAGTCAAAATTATATGATTCACATATCTCGCCCACATATAATGAATTCAGACTATACCATGTTTGAACTGTAGGAAGAATTGTAAATTCAACAAAATTTTATAATGCATTCCACATTCATCCAACTAAACATAAAAAAAAAATTTAAAAACCTTTGCATTTATGAAATTATTAATTTCAAAAACTGGAATCTGAATGCATTCAGAGTCCAATGTTGGGGTGTCACGTGTCAAGTGGGCTCTACCGTTTTTAACCCAGTGCATTACGGTGGGACACACTTAATACATGAAACCCCACTATAGGACTCCGAACGCAAATTGCGTTAAGAGTCCTGATGTAATATTTTCTCGAAAAACTGAGAACAAAAATAACATAATTATGATAGATTAATGTGTGGGCTGCACTGCCAATACTTAATCCATGGTCGCGAACATTATAATTATTTGACAAGCTACTAAAATCAAAATTAAAAAAAAAATCATCTGGTCAACACATCCATACTAAATGGTCAAACCTGTTCAAAACACGAATTCACTAAATAAGAGCTGATAACTAACCTGGAAGTAGTTTGAGATTCAGAAGTTCAGTAATCAGGTTTGGTTGCAGATATCATCACAAAAAATCCATTCCTCACACATTTAAAGCCAACCAGACCACATGCTTTGCAGAGATCCTCCAGTTGTCGTTCTGATGTATACAAGTGGTGGCCTGAAGTCCGGCTGTAGAACTGAAGAGGAAAATGCATTAGAGTAAGAGAGAATATAAGAGTAGCATATGATAGTTTCAATGGACCAAGGAATAATTCATGTGTTGAAGAAGATAATAATAATAACAAAAGAAAACAATAGTTATGTGGTTTAGTGAGATCTTCTTATATTCATGACTGTCTCCAGAGAAAAATGTTTTACAATGCCAAAAAATTGTCTTGTGTTAAATTTTCCATCACCTAATTTGTTTCTTATCTTGTAAAATTGTCATCCTTGCCCTTGGTCACTTTCTATGAATTATTGCAGGACTCGAGACATAACTTTCTTGTCACAACTGTCTAATGAAGATCAAATTCTTCATCAAGCCATATACATACTTCATATTCTAAATCTTCTCTTATCACTCGACTTGCAACGAATCCCCACAACATCAAATAGTTCTGTCACGACCCGGCCTGAGATTTGAATTACAAAGGCACCTAAAGACGATTGGATGGTGGAAAATAATTTTTTTTTCTATATTCATTTTTTATAACTAAAATTTAGCAAACGAAAGAGCCATAAAAAAATAAATTAATATACCACAAGTAAATTTATCTTATTTATGATTGTCCACATCTTATATAAATATTTTCTCTACTATTGCTCATTTTTTATCAAATAATTAAACCTGTAATGTGAATTTAAAATAACAATGAGCTAAAAAGCTGGTGAATATTTATACTCATAAACTATATTAAGACAATGAATATAAAATAAAATGCATGTTAAACATTATATAAAATCAATCAAAGTGCATTTGAAGGTTTCTACTATTTAATATGATATTCAAGATAATATTAAACATTTAATATGTGTCCACATCTTATATAAATATTTTCTCTACTATTGATCGTTTTTTATCAAATAATTAAACCTGTAATATGAATTTTAAATAACAATGAGCTGAAAAGCTTGTGAATATTTATACTCATAAATTATATTAACACAATGAATATAAAATAATATGCATGTTAAACATTATATAAAATCAATCTAAGTGCATTTGAAGGTTTCTACAATTTAATATGATATTCAAGATAATATTAAACATTTGTTATGTCTTATTATATCGTTTACATATCAATATTTTTTTAACCTGTATACAATTGTCGCCAGAACACCATCTAAAACTATATTAATTAAAACACATCAATATCAATATCCTTTTTCATTTACATGCATGCGTAACTTAGTGTTCCCCAACTAATATCATAAATGGGTGAACTCCATCATAACTAAACATGCTCATACATTTACTCTATGCAACTCATATCATTTGCACGTGTACTTCATTCAATTCAACAAATTATGTATAAATATTGCATAATAATAGTTATCGTTAAAATGTAAAATCATCACAAAAATATTATAAAAAAAAAAGCGAAGAATATGTCAATTAGAACAAAACATAACAATTGAATTTATAGGTAACAGTGATTATCATGGACACTGATTAAGAAGAAATAAAAAAGCTACTACATATCAAAAAATAAGAGTACTCACTTAATAGCTTTTTAGTTGTTATTCGTCAATTTCACCAATAGCATCGATCTTAGACTCCTGTAATAATTCCGATAAACAAAACACAGCTACGATAGACATTTTGATATTATTAACTTTCTCTTTATGAATTCACTAATATTTTAAATTTAATATACTATATAAAAACTCTAACATTCACATTTATGTTAATATACTATTGCATCTACTAATTACATAACTTTTAATTTTCTATAATTAATTTATTTTAGAAGTTCTAAGAAAACTAAAATAACTTATAATTTATATTATTTTAAATGTTTAACTAATCATAAAACTAAAAAAAATTATTTCACAAACTATCTTAATATAGAATTCCGGATTTATTTTCAAATAGATAAAATTTTCTTAACTATCTCAAATTAATAATTTAATTTAACTTCAGATAAGTTCTATTTTTCTCCACTTAAACCACAACACTAGATTTGTTACGATCCGGCCCGAGAGTTTGAAATTACCAAGGCGGGAACTATCGGTTAAACGGAGAAAACCTAACAATTTTATTTCATAATAAATATAAAATCCAAAACACCAAAGAGTCATTCTATTTCATAAACTTATATTTACAACATATTGTTCTTATTTAAACATTTACATCTAATTAAAATAAAAATTGAACTAAAATAACTATCAGATTATGCTCCACGATGCCTGTATACGTACTCTCTGGGGTTCTTCTAATCTACAGTTAGTTTTCTTGTAAAATGTTAGCAAGTAAGATTTGAGTTAAAACTACTCAGTGGACAAATGTTTCCAAATTACAATAACTCTCATTTTAAAATATTTTTGTAAACGCGCTGCAACAATAAAAGACTGTGCAGTAAAAGAGTAGTAAGAAAACTGATTTCATTTTCTTTCATTTATTTATGTTACATTTTTCATAATTGAGAGTCACCATCTAAACATATACTTTTAACAAATATACGTTTAACATTTTCCAACAAATCATAAAGGTAGGCAACCTTTCCATTTATATTTTCATGCACTCGTACATTGCATTCTCCTACCAGTACCATCTAGAGGTGACTCTCATAGGCATGCATATATCCTATTTTATTCATTTAAAGTCTGTATACGTAATTCCTGGGGTTCAGCTAGTATATAGTTAATTTTACTATAAAATGTTAGCAATTAAGGTTTGAGTTAAAACTATTCAGTGAACAAATGTTTCTAAATTACAATAATTCTCATTTTAAAATATTTTGGAAACGTCTTGTAACAGTAAAAGACTGTAGAAAAAGAGTAGTAAAAAAACTATTTTTATTTTCTTTCATTTATTTATGTTATATTTTTCATAATTGAGAGTTACAATCTAAACATTCATTTTTAAAAATATATGTTTAACCTCTTTCAACCCACCATAAAGAGAGAACATTTCTATTTTCATTTTATACACCGGTACATTGCATTCTCCTACCAGTACAATCCAGAGGTGACTCATATTCATGTACTATTATATTTATTCATTTTTCTTGCATTTATAATTAAAAGAAAGTATGTCTTTTTGCATTTAATATGAAGGCGGAGAAATAACAAATAAACAGAACTATTATAAAATAAAACATATTTACCCCCTCCACAATAAAATCTGAAGTTCACTGTCACATGCCACAGATGAAACTTGTCCTTAAATGCACATATAATAACAAGTTAACATTTATTAGCCTCTATTAATTTTATTTTTCTTTCACATGAATTCTAACATAAGAACTTAAAACAGCCTTGCATATAATTCATCTAATTGAATTGTGAGCAGGTATTTCATAAGAGTACTTAATTAATACATCTTTTGAAATATTAACTATTCTATTAATTTATTTTACTAATTACAAGTATATATTATAATTAAATTAAACAACATTACAATTTTTTAAATGGGTAACATTTTTAAAATTTTCTTAAACTTCGTTTAATATTAATTAAATAGGACAATAACATACAACAACAATAAGAAGCTTTATTCCACTAAGTGGGGTCGGTAACATGAATCCTTTTTCTTCATTGCGTTCTATTGAATGCCACATTTTCATTTAATTCTAATAAATTAAGATCATTTTTTATGCATTAAGCCCAAGTCTTTCTATATCTTTATAAGATCATTTTGTTTGCCAAAATAGAACGATAACATGTAATAATTAAAATAAATTTTCGTACTTGAAGTTCCACTCCTGCTTCCTCTACCTTAGCTTCTTTGTTAAACAAAAATCCTAAAATTTGTAAGAATTAACATTAGGTTTTACTGAACATTAATTAAATTCATTAAGATATACATTCTTAATCCTAATAATTAATAAATAATTGAAATTTCAGAATAAAAATTTTAAATCAATTAAAGTTAATAACTGATCATACCTTGTGACTCTGCCTTGCCCTCAAAGATACAAACTGAGCCTTCTCCTTCCTCCGCGAGCCGCACGATACAGAGAACCCTGCCCTCAAAGATACAAACTGAGCCTTCTCCTTCCTCTGCGAGCCGCACGATACAGAGAACCCTCCTCTGCAAGTCGCACGACAGGGCTCTCACCTCCTTCCTTTCTGATTTGCACGATAGGGTCCCCGCGAGCTTTTCTTCCTCCCCAAGCTCTCAGTCAATCTTACAGGCTACACGAGAGAAAAATCGCGGCACCTCTCCTCTTTGCCGAAGAGCTAGGGCACCAAAAGCCTTGACTGACGCGTTTGAGTGAACCCGCGGCTTTGTCTCTCTTCCTTGCTAAGCTCATATGATTGAGGAATCGTCGATGACACAAGGGAAAAGATTGGGTGAATCACTCGAGCACTTTAAGTACCTAATTGAGCTTATTCTTCTTCTTCCTCTTTTCACCTGCTGCTCACGACACTTAACAAAGCCTTTCAAGTCCTTGTCAAGCTCTTACACTTAAGAGAATGGAAAGAATTGATCGCAGGTAAGCCACACATCTCTTCCTCCTTCCTCTTCTTCCTCTACTTCTTCAGATTCTTCCTCTACTTCACTCTCTCAGTCTCTCACGCTCCCTCTGCCTAGCGCTTGATTTCGAATGGATGAGGGGAAATGAGGGAAAAACCACAATTTGAGTCAATCTCAAGCGTAGCTTCCATTTAGAACGATGTCTATGAAACGAGCTGTCGTAATAACTTTTTTATTTTTATATAACTTAGTTAAATGTGTTCAATTGGTTATTATTACAATATTCCCTTCTTATAAAAATTTCATTCTCAAAATTTGCAGATCTAATCCAGGCCTCAAATCACTTCTAACCAAGCAAGTAAAACTTAAATTATCAATAAATTTTCAATAAAAAAGTTTATATCAAATTCTTTAAAATGGAAAATAGATACAATAAAACAAAAGTTTAATATAAAGTCAACTAAACTTCCCCCTGAAATAAGGTAATATCACCTCTGAAGTAAAGTAGCACAACAAAAGCAACACATATCTTCTGATAAAGACATACAAATGCGATAAAAGATGAAACTCATCAATCCTTGGTAGCATCAACAATATGTTTTTCAGACTCATAATGAGTAAGAGAATAAACTCGAGATCGAACTGCCTGTCTCGGTTGAACTTGGGTAGGAGCCGAAGCTATTGAATATATCCTTCTCTGCCCACTTGCAATCTTCTGTGAAGGAATTTCACCCGATTTCCGTTCTTTTGAGGTTTTCCTGCCAAGCGAGGGATAATACTTAACTATGTGTCCAAGTTGACAACACCAATAACACGTGTTGGAGACCAAAAATTCACCCTTATGATGTCTTCCACATTTAGGACACGTGACTATGGTACTATGAGAAGTGCCACCATTGGATCTATCATAACTGAATTTGGGTTTCTTCCCATTGAATTCTTTTGATTGATCCACCTACTCTCCTTCATCGACACTCTTCCTCTCGTGCATCTCACGCTTCTGAATAAACTGAAAATCAATCTCCACTCTTCTAGCTAACACTGAATAATAATCAATCCCCAATGACACCAATGACTGCCTGATCGAATCCTTCAATCCTGAAAGGAATATGAAACATTTCTATTCTACAGTAACTATCAGCTGTGGGGCATAACTTGACAGTACAGTGAACTCTGCTTCATACTGCAGATCTGACTTCTCTCTTCACATCAATTGATGAACTTATCATGCATCCGTCTTCGCGCGGATAAGGGAACAAACCATTCGCTGAATAGCTCAACAAAATCTTCTTTAACTTATCATCATGTTGGGTATGTCCACTAAACTGTCCTGAGGCTGCCCACGCCACCATTTTTTAGCTTCTCCATCAAGCATAAATATAGTCAAAGGTACTCTTCTTTTACCAAAGCACGTCATGCTTTCTAAAATTTCTTCTGTCCCCATCAATCAGTTCTTCGCTTCAATCAGATCTTTAGTTCCCTTGAACAAAAGTGGATGCAGATCTTGAAATATCTTGAAATACTTATTTACAACAACTATATCACTTTCAACAAGCTATGATCTGGACTCATGAATCAGTTAAGATATCACCTCCATCGTCTGGGTCAGAACATTTGTATTAACATTAACAACGGGTGTTACTTCTTCATTTTCTAATGGATTCCCTTCTATAATCTCAGATACATCTCATTGCTTGAATGAATCTAATTACTTACTTAGAATTAACTTAAATTTTTAATGTTATTATCATAAATTTCTTTGTAATTATCCTAATGACTCTTTCATTAATATTTCATTAATTAATCCTGAACCTTGGCTCTGATACCACTCTTATCATGAACAAACCTAAGAGTTTGGAATACTAAGGCGGGAACTGTAGATTGGACGGAGGAAGCCTATTTAACAAAATCTTTTCATAACAAATATAAAATCCAAAACACTGTCATTATATTTCATAAACTTATATTTACAATAAATTATTCATATTTAAACATTTACTTCTAATAAATAAAAACTGAATGAAAACACCTATTAGATTGCGCTCCATGACATTTGTATACGTACTCCATATGGTCCATCTAATCCACATTTGATTTTCTAGTAAAATATTAGTAACTAATGTTTGAATTAAAACTAATCAGCGGACAAATATTTCTAAATTATAATAATTCACTTTTTAAAATATTTTGTAAACATATTGTAATAGTAAAAAGACTACAGTAAAAGAGAATAACAAAGAAATCAATTTCATTTTCTTTCATTTATTTATGTTACATTTTTCATAATTGAGCCTCATCATCTAAACGTATACTTTTAAAACATATACGTTTAACTTTTTCCAACCCACAATAAAGGATGTCAACCTTTTCCATTTCCATTTCCATTTCGTGTGCACGATTACATTTGCATTATATTACCATCTAAGGGTCACTCCTACATACATGCATATATCATATTTTATTCATATTTCTTACATTTAATATTTTAAAAATATATATAATTTTGCATTTGAAATAAAATTTGGGAAACAGTAAATAAGCAGAATTATTATAAAATAAAACAAATTTACCCACCTCTGCAATGTAATCTGAAGTCTACTATCTTATTCCTTATATCAAACTTGTCTTTAAATGCACCTATAATAACAAATTAACATATCACCCTCGATCAATATTATTTTTCTTTCAGATGAATTCTAACAAAAAATACTTAAACAATCTCGCATATAATTCATCAAATTGAATTGCTAACTAACATTCCATAATAGTACTTAATTAATACCTCTTTTAAATGCTAATTATTCTATTAATTTATATTCATAATTATATTAAATTACCTTTGCAAATTTCTAATTAGTTAGCATTCTTCAAAATTTCTTAAACATCATTTAACGTAAATTAAATAGGACAATAACATGTAATAATTAAAGTAAGTTTTCATACCTGAAATTCCCGTCCTGCTTCCTCTACCTTAGCTTCTTCATTAAACAAAAACCCTAAATTTTGTAAGAATTAGCATTAGGGTTTTCTGAACATTAACTAAATTCATTAGGATTTACATTCCTAATCCTAATAATTTTCAAGCCCTTATCACGCTCGTACACTTAAGAGAATGGAAGGAATTGAGCGCAGTTAAGCTGCACATCTCTTCTTCCTCTAACTCACTCTCTCAATCTCTCACGCACCCTTTGTCTCTCTCGCGCTTGATTTCAAATGGATGAGGGGAAATGAGGGAAAAGCCGCAATCTGAATCTATCCCGAGCGTGGCTTCCCTTTCGAACGGATGGTTTATTTGGGGTAGCTGCAACTTATCCAATAAGATGGTTTGCAACAACTCCCTAGAAGGCTGTGCAGAGAAGTTATTGCGGAAAAACTGGTTGTCTGTTTGTTTTTTTACAGCTTGAAAACAGCTGCGTGAAAGCTGTTTCTAGATAAATGATTGTTCTGCCCCTGTGCAGTAATGCTGTTTGCAACAAAACTATCATTGCAATATATTACTATCCCGAGCGTGGCTTCCCTTTCGAACGGATGGTCTATTTGGGGTAGCTGCAACTTATCCAATAAGCTGGTTTGCAGCAGCTCCCCAGAAAGTTGTGCAGAGAAGTTATTGCGGGAAAACTGGTTGTCTGTTTGTTTTTTTACAGCTTGAAAACAGCTGCATGAAAGCTGTTTCTAGATAAATGATTGTTCCGCCCCTGTGCAGTAATGTTGTTTGCAACAAAACTATCATTGCAATATATTAGATATTTGAGAAGCAAAAAACAACTTCAAAATAGTAAAAAAAATAAGATACACCTCACATAACAGTAACATGTGTACTAAAAAAAGAAAAAAAACTATAAAAATTACATTTTAAAAAATGATAATATTAATTTTAAAATCTAGTCGGCAGATGTCCTGAGCTACGTCGTCCTCTGGGAATGCCATCTAATGCGCGGGCGGCCAGTTGCTACTAATAGTAAATATGCAGTTCAATCCCAAATAAAAATAAATTCAATATAAATAATTCTATATTTTAAAAAACTCTAAGTTGCCAAACCCATAATAATAACGCAAATATATGTATCACTCAAGTAATAAAGGACTCTAATGGAGTCCTAAGTATCGATTCCACAGGTAGTTGAAAATTCTTATGTTTATAACGTCAAACACAATATTCAAACTACAAAACTTAAGACAAACTATAAAACTTAAGTAAACAAGACAAATCTAAAGTAAATTTAATGTGTGTTAAAAAAATTGCAAGTGAAAGAACTTAATTAATGAAACTAATTGTTAAACTTCAAAAGTAATTAAACTTCAAAAGTAAACTTATAAAGACTAAACAATATTTTGAAACGAAGAGTTTAAATATAAGAGAACATCCTTCCCCTTTACAATGAGTTTATGGAATGTGAGGGAATTAAAATCATTTTAAAATACATATATAAAATTATATTGTGCCAAATATGAGTAATCCCATTTTTTACCCTCTGAGAGTACATAAAAAACATTGACTAATCCAGAGTTTGGTCCCTAAATCCGTGGTTAGGTTGAGAGGATACTGACACTCACTCCAAAGCTCTCACTTCTTTCTCGTCTGAGGGCTAACAATGTCGCTTTAGTTTCCAAGAAACTGGATAAAATTGGAGATTTTAATCTGTCACCTTAAAATCTCTAATTCTGCGCCCATCAAAATATACCATCAAAGTATATTTTCCTGTTTATTTGCACGCAACCCCATGGATTACATTCTTACCCATGAAATTGAATGTGATTGTTACCTTGTTGTAGAAAGCATTGCCCTTTTGGATTATATGTTTCTCAATAAATTTTAACCTTTCAATTAGCCAGATCGAAAATTAAATGAAGATTAGAGTTCTAATCGTCACAATTTATTGACATTTAAAACCTAATAAAACAAAATTGATTCTTCACAAAACCACATCTTATTATAGAGAGAGAGATAAAAAGACTACTCATAATTCATGAGAATGATACGACAAAATACAGATTTCATATATAAAAATAAGATTACAAAATAACGAAAGAAAAGAACACAACTTATCTCAAACTTCTTCCCAAGCAAATCCCTAAAAGTTCCTTTTAAGCACTTTCTTTCTTTACAATCACACTCAATTCTCTTTTAGAAGTGTAATGAAGAAGAAATCTCTCACGTTCCCTCTCCTTTTACAACCCTAGAAGAAAATCCTCCCTTCTCTGACACCAAAACCTCTTTCTCTCTCTCACGCCCTTCTCTACACGCTCTCTTCTTCTCTAAACTTCTCCCTTTTTAATTAGGGCTCAAAAGAAATTCAAAATTCCCTCCAATTTTGCCCCTCAAAAGTCACACCTTTTTGCACCAAGAGATAAATCCTTTCATCCAAGAGACATCACTTCATTAGAGAGTCTTCCAAAGTATCTAGATGCATTGAACTACTCCATGGGACGTTTGAAATGTTGGGAGCCTTCAAAAACCGCTCAAAAATAGTCACGAACCGACTTATTCCATCTTAATTCATTTCTGGCGCTTTTGGCGCCAGCCTAATGAAGTCAACATTGTTCTCTAGATTTTGGCGCTCCTGGCGCCACTGGCATCGCTTAATGAAGTTCGCGTTGTTTCTGGATTATGGCGCTTCTGGCGTCGTTTCTCTGTAAAATGACGCATTTGGCGCCAGCTCTCAGGAAAATGATGCATCTGGCGCCAATCTGGTGCCAGGATCACGAAAATCTCCATTTTGACTCCAAATTTCATCTTTTTTGCTAACTTTTGGCTTAAAATGCCTAAAATTGATATACCTGCAACAAAAACAAAAAAAATACTTTTTTTATGTGCAATATCACCAAAATAAGCATAAATGTATACATAAAATAGTATAATATTTTGGTGTATTAAAATCCCCCAAACTTAAATGTTACTTGTCCTCAAGTGACCATTTTACTACATGAAACTATGACTTATGACAGAGATTAACTTAAAAACTTATATAATTTATTTTAATAAATATAATAGTATAACTTAAAAATTTTTTTAATAAACTTAGGTTAAAACAAAAAATATAAGAACATCTCGCAATCAAGTTTAAGAGTTCTGAATCTTCATTCATTTCAAGAACAATTATAATTTGTCATATCAAAGGCACTTAGAACATCCATATGAAAATAATTTCATGAAAACTTTATTAGTAAGGAAGCTAATACTCAGATACAAGTTTGGAAAATGTAATAAAGCATTTTTCCTCAAGTTGATTCAAGTGAAGTCAATTTTTGATTAGGCATCTCCTCAAGCTTCTCCTCACATCTTTTTCAATCATTTCTTTTATTTTTCTTTTCATGTGAGAATTACTATATTTGGATAGTCTTTAATAATTTTAAACTTCACCATCCTCTTCTTAAAGTCAAAACTTATTTACCTTCCATCACTTTATAAATTCATACTAGCTTTGAAGATTTTTCATAAAGTCTCATTCTTTTCTTCTTACATGAAATTCTAAGATTCTTAATGCTTCAAAAATACAATTTCTTTTATTTTAAATAGAAAAACATAGTCTTATTCTTTCATACTAAGCATCTTAACTCTAGAATTGACCTTCATTATTAAAGATTTTTGCTTAAATTTACCATAATATTTACAAACAAAAATATAGTTATTTAAAGTTAAACTGTAATATCCATGGTCATGTTAAATTAATTTTTAAAAGTATAGTAAATTGAGGACAAATAAAATTTAATTCACTTCTTTTAAAGAAATTTTTCTTTCCCCCAAACTTAAATTTTTAAATAATAAGTAAAGCATGTAGTACAAAAACTTGCCGTGGAAAGAAAACAGTAAATGCATAAAAATAAAACTAATATGTAGATGATTCTGAATATGAAACTTAGTTCTTGATATTTTGCAGGTGTTAACTTAAAAAGTACATGCTTTAAAGCATTAAATGAGACATAATATATCAAAAGATTTGCTAAGAAAAGATAAATTAAAGACACAGTAAAATAAAAGAAGTCTACAATTTATCATTACATGCACCAATTCAATAGATCCACAAATTAAACACATACATGTTTCACATTTACAATCAACAATAAAACAAAACAAATAACAACACATAAAAAAATACAAACCTAAATAAAATCTACTCATCATCATCCTCCTCTTCCTCTTCTTCATCCTCTTCTTCTTCTTCATCTTCTTCATGCACATAAGGCTTGAAGATGGAGCATGTAGGAAGCTCTACTGTATGATCACCCATCTAATTGTCTCTTCATATGCAATATTGTATTGGACTCTTTTCTGCTTATATTCATCATTGCAGGCATTTATAGCTTCGATACTGCTTATTCTATTTTGCATTGTTATAAGATCTGATTGCTGAATCATTAACTGCTCAATAATATTTTCAAGTGAAACAGAACCAGAAGTAGATGATCCTGCAGCTGATGAAGAGGGTTTACCACTACTTCCACTCCTAGATCCAACAAATGATTCAAATTTATGCACAGTGGGTTTTCCAATAAGTTTTAGTAGTGCAACGTTTCTTCATTTCTATCAAATTCTACTCCTAATTGTTCACATAAAGTGAAAATAAGGGCAAGATATCCCAAACCACTAGCCGCCCACTTCTAGCAATGCTCCGAGCATTATGCACAATAAGAGCACCAATATCCACTGCTTTATTTGTTGAATGCAGAAATTCAGCACTGCTCTTTCCTTAGCTACTTCGCTCAGGTGATTTGTTGGAAGCAACTTTGCAGAGATGAAGTAATGTCATGCCTTAGATTGAACATTTAACATGGAAGTGGAGAAATTTACTTTGTGATTATTTTTAATTTCTCATTCTCTTCTTCCATCAGTTAGAAAGACAATTACTTCATCAAATGATGAATCAGTCATCACAAATGCAACATACTTACAATGAAAAACATTTCTAAGTCCATAAAATTCATTGATACTTCTTCGAGTAAATTCGACATGCTTACCTCGAACAAAAATATGATAGTCCGTTGTCACTCAAAGATTGGCATAGAATTCACGAATCACCAGAACAATGGCTATTCTTTTCTGCTTATATTCATCATTGTAGGCATTTATAGCTTCGATACTGCTTATTCTGTTTTGCATTGCTATAAGATCTGATTGCTGAATCATTAACTGCTCAATAATATTTTCAAGTGAAACAGAACCAGAAGTAGATGATCCTGCAGCTGATGAAGAGGGTTTACCACTACTTCCACTCCTAGATCCAACAAATGATTCAAATTTATGCACAGTGGGTTTTCCAATAAGTTTTAGTAGTTGCAACGTTTCTTCATTTCTATCAAATTCTACTCCTAATTGTTCACATAAAGTGAAAATAAGGGCAAGATATCCCAAACCACTAGCCGCCCACTTCTAGCAATGCTCCGAGCATTATGCACAATAAGAGCACCAATATCCACTGCTTTATTTGTTGAATGCAGAAATTCAACACTGCTCTTTCCTTAGCTACTTCGCTCAGGTGATTTGTTGGAAGCAACTTTGCAGAGATGAAGTAATGTCATGCCTTAGATTGAACATTTAACATGGAAGTGGAGAAATTTACTTTGTGATTATTTTTAATTTCTCATTCTCCTCTTCCATCAGTTAGAAAGACAATTACTTCATCAAATGATGAATCAGTCATCACAAATGCAACATACTTACAATGAAAAACATTTCTAAGTCCATAAAATTCATTGATTCTTCTTCGAGTAAATTCGACATGCTTACCTCGAACGAAAATATGATAGTCCGTTGTCACTCAAAGATTGGGATAGAATTCACGAATCACCAGAACAATGGCTACTGTAGTGAAGTAGCATAAAGTTTCCCACTTCCGAACAATAATTAGCCATTTGATCTCTCCTCCTGCTTCAAAAATGATCGGTCCTGAATCAATTTTCTCGAGCCCATTTTGGTATTATAGTTATGTTGGGCCTTATAATTCACAATTCTCCTTGTATCAAAATCTCCCGTAGACTCTCCCCCTCTTTACTTTTGGAGCCATTAGAATTTCTATATAAATCCAAATAAAATCTAAATAAATTCACAATATCTTTAATTAACCTCCAAAAGTAAGAATATTTGGTAAGAAGCTTTTCACCACGGGTTCTCTTTAAACTTCTTCAAAAAACTCATAAATTTTCGGATTTCCAAAATGTAGGGTAAATTCATGGTGAAAATAAAAAATTTCTAGGTTAAAGTGAAGTTGTTACCAAGAGAAGATGAAATCTAAGACTTTTAGGTTTTGAAATCTCCTCAAATCCACCAAATGCGAAGCCCTAGGTTTAGTTTCGGCCTTGATTTAGAGGTAGGAGGCGACCCAAGCAGTAAAAATGGCATTTTACATGGGTATTTCGCGATTTTAAGTGATTTTAGGCGTTTTCGGGAAACTGGCGCCGCTTCTCTGTAAAATGGCGCCTCAGGTGCTAACGCCAAAAATTTTCAGATTTTGATTTTCTTCGAAAATCTATTGCGTACCACACCACGTCAACCTCTAATTAACTTAATTAAACCCATACTCTAATTATACAATTTTCTAACACATAATTTCACAAACACAACTCACATTTATATATAAAATCCGAACAATTATAAATTAATAGTTTTCAAGCCAACACACTTAATTCAGCATGAAATCAAACCGACAAACTAACGCTGAAGTCTAAATACAAATATTTAACAAACAATATATATAAGGTTCCACAAACTAACGCTGAAGTCTAAATATCAAATATTTAACAAACAATACATATAAGGTTCCGCAATAAAATTAAATCAAATCCAGAACAAACACATAACAGTAAATATAACTACGAATTCCGTACTAAACGAGTTCAAACATCTTCTTCACTATCATCATCTTGAATGTCTCTCATGAATTGGTAGTGGACGTACAAGTTATAAAAAGGTCGGTGAGGAAATTCGTCCATCGAATCTTCTTCAATTCAAGCATTTTTTTTTAACATTCGCACCAAACCTTCTTCAATACGTCCCGTGTGTTCGAAGTGTTCATTCATCCTCCAATCCAGGTAGTCAAACATTTCAGAAATATTTCCAAATGAATGCATAAGATTTTGTACCTCTTTTTTCAACTTCTTAATCCTTTTCAAAAGTGCATTCGAACTAAAGGCTGAATAGACGATGAATTTTGAGATGCTTGATCCATCAACACATTCATATCGTTATCCTCCCAAATTCCTGTGCAGTTAAAATAAACTTCTGGGTCCATAGGCTTCTAAGGGAGAAGCACTTTTTCCCAACTTTCATAAGGCGTTTGCGACTGGCTACACAACAGAAATATGATAGATAGATGTCCTAGTTCAGAAGTCGATCCATTGATGATTAAACCCAAAACAGACTTTACTATTAAAGCACCAACATCCTTGGGAGACATCAAGAACATTGGTGTACCTTGGATCCACGAATTTACAAGTTTGAGCGATGACTAGCCCAAGATTTGTATACTCATCATTCAATTACTTAATTAGAAGACCTTCCATGAATCAAAACTCAATCAAGATTAGCTAGGGGCTCTCCCTGAGTGTACCTAACCATCTAGTTAAGCTTTTGTAAACCCCTAATTGTAAAGCCTAATCCCCTTGACCACCTGTAGTAGCCTTTCAATAGAGATAACAAGAACCTTTTAAACCCGTCAACTATCCTATTGGCGAGTCTCGCACCTTACCCATGTAATTCTATGCAATCTCATGCAGTCCAAAGCCCCTTCTTCTTTACAAAGGAAAAAAATGCAAGGAAGTCTCGCCTTCTACATTTTCTTCCCCTTTTTTCATTTGCTCAAGTAGGGATGGGTGGCGTCAACCTCTCACGCACACTAGGGCTTCCTTGCCTCTCTTCCCTCGTGCAAAGAACACATGCATAAATCTTTTCTTTGTACACCTTCAAGCAAGGCACGTGCACTGCAGATGTCTTAGTTAACCCAAACTTCAATAAGAAAAGTAATTAATATTACTAAAAACAAATAGACGGTTACAACAAACACACTTGTAAGGGAAAATAAAACAACATACAAAAACAAACACAATTAGAGTGTATTATAAGGATGGTGGTGGTGGTCAACGAGGGTTTAGAAGGTGGTGCGGGGGTGGAAAAGAAAGTTGGCAAGTAAAAAACAGAAAGGCAGTTGTTTCCCTGGTACCAGACTGTAAGCAAACAACATGGAGTGATGTGGGAGTGTTGCCTGGGAGATGGCCGCAAGGATGGAGGGCTGAAATGGCGACGACATCAAAGAGGCAGGGCTGGACATCAGCGAAACAGATGGAAATGGGTGGTCCTGGCTTGCGACAGCAAGAAAGGAGGGTGGACATAGCGAAGGAAGGAGTTGTGACAATGGAAGCAAGCTGGAATGGGGGAAACGGCTAACCTAATGGCGGAAGCAACAAAAAATAGCTGGGAATAGATGTTATGGGTGGCAACAGCGAGCAGGAACGACGGTGGCAACCGGGGAAGCATGGGACTGCAAAGGGAGGGCTATCTCGAGGTTGCGATAGTGCAGGGAGAGGGGGAGGGGGGGAAGGATAATGATTAGTTAGTGAAGACGAGTGGTTGGAATGAGAGGCAGCAAGGTGAGAGGTGGCTGGAAAGGAAGACAGCTGGGATAGATGGTGGTGGCTAGCAGTCGGAGTTGCACGAAGACAACAAAAGTGTTGTCTGGTGGTTCCGAGAATGAGAAAAGGAGGATGTGGTGGGGGGGGGGGGGGGGGGGGGGGGGGGGGGACAAAGGATGAGAAATCGAGGATAAATATCCCCGCAAGATCGAAATACAGTCTGAACACTATTCGATCCTTGGGAGACGACCACCACCTCGGACGAATTATAGTCGGAACACCTTCCCACCTTCGGATACAACCCTAGAAAAGGAACACTAGTAGCCGACTGCTGTCTCAAACAGAAGAATAAGAAAC
>NW_018164689.1:448991-460388 GCF_001263595.1 Phalaenopsis equestris
AAAACAAACCTAAACTATGAAAACAACATATTTATAGACTTAGGGTAAATATGAGAGGACCCACTCCAATTAGGAGGGAAACAACGTAAAGGAAGCGCCAACTGACCCTCCTTGACCGATCCAAGTCATAAACTTTTACGACAAATAACACATGGCACTATCTCCATTCTGCGGCCCATCCCCTTCAACCGTCTCCCGCTTCAGCATCAACTTCCCACTCCTGCTTTTGTGCTCGCGTTGTCTCGCATCAGAAGTGATGTTTCCGCATCAACAGATCGCCTCCAAGATACAACACTCTTCTTCCTCCTCCCTAGGTTGCTCGGCTAGGGTTTCCTCCTCGACTTCGCTCAAGAATCTTCTTTGCTCCTTCCTCTTCTTCCTACTTTCTTGCTTAGTTAGGGCACGACCCCTCCTTCCTCGTCATTTCTTCCTTCTCCCTTCACTGATTCCAACTCCCGCTCTCTCAATTTCTTTTGGTTCGAATGGAGACAAATGAAACTTAAGTCTAGCAGTAGCGATTTTTATCCCACACTGTAGATTCAATCATTATTATTTTTTTATTATTAAAAATTCAATTATTATAGGTCAAATATTGGCTTTATCAATTATGTAAGTCTGCGAATGCTCAATTTCCCTTAATTTATATTTTTTTCAAGTATTTTATAATTTCCTTCACATGCATGGCCCACGGAAGATCATGTAAGGGAGAGCTTCTAGCATGTTATTAGGATGGTCATGTAAGGAAAACATAAGATAAGGTTGGTAATATAGTTAAACAAAACAAAGAGAAGACAAGCATGAAGACCAATCCAACCACTCCCTTAAATTGCCAAATCAATCAGATTTGACCCGAGGAGTGTGTAACTTGGCTAGGACTATCCGAAAAAGCCAAATTAATGGATTTTAGTCTCCAACCATCGACCCATCACCACTCTCATGAAGAAACCTTCATATTTCATAGACCACACTTCTCACTCCATCTAGAGCTGTAAACAAGCTCGATCGAGCTCAAGTTTGGCTCGTGTCCACCCCATTCTTCCTCTTCAACACCAAATTTTCTTGATTGCAACCCGGTACCACCTCTCCAAAAGTCCACCCCTCACTTCCCCCACTTCATCAATTCCTTAAAAAGGGACTCCACTCAATGGATTTCACTTAGCCGCCCCCATCACAAATATAATATCACATTAATATATTATATTCTAATATCTTGGCTCAACTCATGTTCAACTATAGGCCAAAGTGTTGTTTCCTTTAGCCATAGGGATTTTGAGATATCTGGTTTTATAGATTTGATCAAAAAACATTTCTGAAAAATAATACCCCACACAAATTAACAAAAATGATAGCATGATACTGATACTGGTAACCAGCAGCTTGCACAAATTTTAATTGTCAATTTCCTTCCAGTGAAGAAGGAAGGTCCGTCTTGATAAGAGATTAACAAAGAGTTGGGATAATAAAGAAAACTGCTCACTTAAATCAGATAATTGTGGCTGCTCCTGTTACCACTAGTAATGGGGAAATTATTAAATGTGTGCGATACCAACTGGATGGCTCTCATTTAAACCATTCTAAATTTCTCATTTTAACCCAAGAAAATTGATGATCTTCGATTATATTTGTTCAAAATTTGAACAGATCTATGAAGTCAAACCTAATATTTGCTTATGAAATGAAGAATGATCTTAAAGATAGTAGTAATTCAAGCAACATAGAATCAGAGCATAAGTTCTACCTCTCGTAGTGTACTGAGAACTGGAATAACAAGAAAATCATAAATGAAAGTCGTGGCCACAAAAATGCCACCAGGGCGAAGAATCCTGCTGATCTCTGCAACCTAAAAAATGATCAAAATTTAAATCAGATTACCCAAAAAGTTTACTTCTGACCTAAAAAGCAGAAAATCATAAGTTAACAATGCAGAGTTTTTAAATGGTAGGCAGCCGAGGAACAAAATCAAAGGTTTCAGGAAATTCAAAAGTTAGACAAAGCAAAAATTTTAAACAGTACAAAGCTAAGGAATATAATAATGGATTTCAGGTATCTAAAGAAACTCATTTTGCTATTTTGGTTCTTTCGTGTGATTTTATGAAGTAAATAAGAAATGGAATTATCTACGTTATACTTCAAGTACATTAGTTTCTTTGAAGAATTACATACAAACCACTCAATTCTTATGTATTTACATATTTAACATCTAAAATTCAATTTTTACTTATGTACCACAATACTTATGCATAAAAATGTGTATCGCTTTTCAAAATTTAAAATAGTGATATTTTTTATGTGATGTGAAAGATTTAGGCGGTATACATGTAAAAAATAAAGTTTAGTTGTTAGATATGTAAATACCAAAGAATTGAGTGGTATGTAAGTAAATGTCCCTTATCGACAAACAGAGGGATTAAATACTCACAGCAGTAGAAGGTGATGGCCAGCAATGCAATGCAGCACCCGCATGCAAGCTGTCTATGGAATTTGAAACAAAAGGAAGCCTGGAGATATCAGCCCTGACCAAGCTCAAGTTCCTGGAAGATAATTTAATAAGATATCAGATTCTCGATGTAAGTGCACCTCTATATAATTCATAAATATGAATAAAAACGAGTATCTTTCAAAATAAAAGAGAGCTTCTGATAGAAGAAAGGGAAATTTACATATATACCACACAATTCTTATGGATGTATATGCTTAACACTTAAAGTTTGATATTTACATTTATAACATCCTAGTGATATAAACCCAAGTATAAAAGGGTGCACTTGACTTTTAAGAAGTTAGTATAAGTGATATTTTTTATGTGATGTTAAAGATTTGAATGCTATGAATGTAAATATTAAGGTTTAGGTGTTAGATATGAAAATAAATAAGAATTGTGTGGTATGCATGTAAATGCCCCAAGAAAGGGAAATTTACAAAGAAAATGTGAAACTAACTCTTTTGGTATGCCCTCTTGCTTAATGTATTCATAGCACTGCCGCAGCATATTCTCGGAGTAGTCCAAAGCAACTACATGCGAATAAATTCCACTTCTGGCGAACAACCTTGAGAATAGTCCACTCCCACAGCTTGCATCTACAATAGTTCCTCCAGTTGTAGGCTTAAGGTACTCTTGGGCCATCTCAAACTGTATCGCATTGAAAGATATACAAAAACAGTTTACAAAAAATATCATGAAACCTTAACAAGATATTGGGAATTTTTGAAAAATTGAACGACAATTATCAAGTAAAAAAGGGAAATTTACATACAAACTGCACAATTCTTGTAACATCCAAAGTTTAATATTCACACTTATAACACCTTGGTGGCAAAACCTATGCATGAAAATGTGCATGTCACTTTTTAAGAGATGGTTGCTGTGGTATTTTATGTGATGATGAGGATTTGAGTGGCATGCAAATAAATATGAATGTTGAGGTATTAGTTGAATACATGAGAAGTGTGCGGTATGCAAGTAAATCCCCCAAAAAAAAACTGTTGACAAAAATCTATCACATAAGATTTTGATTGACTACAGGCCTTCCTTAGAAAAATGGTTCAGATGATGCATGGAAAACATTAGATCAGCTTGTCTAATAATGTACTGAAAAAACGTGGCAGAATTTTTTTACACTATAAAAGCTCGATTTATGTCTATAGAAGGGAGCACACTAACCTCTCTTTCAGTGCCGGGGAAACCATCCAAAATGAAACTTTGACGCCAACCCCTCTCATACAGAAATGACACCAAAGGATTCCTGTGCCAATCAAAATAAAACAAGATTTGAGTGAATACATGCACCAAAGAGTATTGCAATTAAACAAATACTGGCGAACTATTTTAACATATACGACAATGTGCTGCCCATATCTTTCTTCAAAGGGAAATTAACATATGTAGCACATAATTTTTATGTATTTACATATCTCACACCAAAACTTTTATATTTACACACAATAGTACTTTTGTGCTTTAAACCTATGCATGAAAAGGTGCTTTAAACCTATCCATGAAGAGAAGTATTTGACATTTATAAAGTGATATTACATGTGACATCAAAGATTTGAGTGCTATGGGTGTAGATATGAATGTTTAGGTGTGAAATCTGTAAATACATAGGAATTGTGTGTTGCACAGTGTCCAATAGGGCAGTGAAGCTGTCCTACAATATCTTAATTCTTCCAGCAATGCTTGATATAATTAGCAAGCATAAGTGCCAAAAAAGAGAGTAGCAGTTTTCAAGGGATCTCTTCTACCAGAAAATTTTTTTAAAGTACATGATCTGCTTATCCCAATTTAGATTGGCTTTATGAACTATTTTTCTCCATTCATTCCTACTAAGTTCTAAGTGCTAAACCTATTCATTCCCTGATACCGGAGTTAGCCAACAACAATAGAAAAACACAAACATTATTACTGAAATCCAATAGGGAAGTACAACCAACAAACAACTTGTGGGCAAATTATTTACCCATAACATAGAAAACCTGATATTACATACTAAGCCAGTGTAGCAAGTCCACACAAGAATAATCCAAATGAGAATCATCTAGAAGCAATGGATAGAATCCTGAGATAATTGAAGATGGCTCATGGAAATAAATTGCTTTCAAAAGAATTGAAAATCGTGAGATTAGCAGATGCTATTTGGGGTGGAGAGATAAGTAAAAAGAAAATTAACCATTGGATATTGTACATACGTCTCAGGCAATTTTATCATGTGGGGAAGCAAAACGTAAGATGTTTTTTTCTCGGAGTAGTGCATAATTTAAATATTGCACTATTGCACTAACAATACGTGAGTGAATATGGATTTAAAAACTAATAAGAGAGGTTAAGGTTGAGACAAAAAAAATAATAAACTTGTTCAGTGATAGCCAAGCAGCTATTAAAATAGCTAAAAAACAAGTGCCTTATGACAGAACAAAATATATTGATTGACCGACACTTCATCTCAGAAAAGATTAACAATGAAGTTTTTTGACTCAGTTATGTTCCCAAGTGACTTCTAATTGTTGATATTCTCATCAAAGCACTACCAGGCTGAGTCATGATGAATTGAAATCCAAGCTTGATTGTATAATATAAACAACCCAACTTGAAGGGGAGTGTAGGAAAGTGCAAATCCGCATTATGAAGGAATACATTTCCTTCTCCATGAACAAATTCCACTAATGGTGTTTCTTTTATTATATTTCTTAATTTTCTATTCTTCCCTATTTGAATGGATTCCTATGTTGTTGATACCAAGATATTTAATGTTATAAGAGGTTATGCTCCTCAAGAAAGTTTAAATATAATTTCAAAAGAAAAATTTTGGAATAAACTAGAACAATTAATACAAATGATACCCTTTGAACAAAAATTTTTTATTGGAGAAAATTTAAATGGACATGTTGGTAGAGTGGTAAAAATTTTAGAAATATTCATGATGGCTATAGTTTTGGAGTGATTAATGAAGAATATAAAATCATATTAGAATTTGCTTTAGTGTATGTTTTGTTATTGTTAAACTTTATTTAGGAAAAGAGAAAAGCAAACTATTGTTCATAAAAATGGATTTAATAAAACATAAATTAATTATTTTTTTATGAGAAAAAGAGATTGTCCAGAGTGTAAAGATGGTAAGGTCATTCCAAGTGAAACTTTAAGTACTCAACGTCAATTATTAATTTTGGACTTTAAGATGAAGAGTTATAAGATAAAAAATAATAGGAAACATTATTGTAGAATTAGATAGAGCACCTAAAAGACAGATAAAATTAAGAAAAAGAGATTGTCCAGAGTGTAAAGATGGTAAGGTCATTCCAAGTGAAACTTTAAGTACTCAACGTCAATTATTAATTTTGAACTTTAAGATGAAGAGTTATAAGATAAAAAATAAAAGGAAACATTATTGTAGAATTAGATAGGGCACCTAAAAGACAGATAAAATTGCTTTTATGAGTAAACTTCAAGAGTTTAAAATTTTGGATATTAATGAAGAAACGAATTCTATGTGAGATAAAGTAATAAGTAATATTAAATAAGAGGCAAAAGTTATATTTGGAAAGTCAAAAGAATTTTTTTTTATAAATAAATATAGTTGGAGGTGAAATAACAATATGTAGGAAAAGATAAAATATAAGTTGCTATAAAAATTAGTTAAATATAAAAGCATAGAGAACTAGAAAAAAATATATGGAGGCACGTAAGGAGTCGAAGAAAAAAAATTTGTGACACTAAAAATTTTGTCTTTAGTTATCCTTACAATAGATTGGATATTAAAAATGGTGAAAATATATATACATATATAAACTGGTCAAACAAAGAGAAAAGAAAAATAAAGATTTAAAAGTACTTTTCTTAGAGAAAGTTATGCAATGTGGGTGAGTGAGCTATTTTGA
Source organism: Phalaenopsis equestris (assembly GCF_001263595.1). Classification (NCBI taxonomy): domain Eukaryota; kingdom Viridiplantae; phylum Streptophyta; class Magnoliopsida; order Asparagales; family Orchidaceae; genus Phalaenopsis; species Phalaenopsis equestris. The sequence continues at coordinate 455,364 of NW_018164689.1, forward strand.
TAAACTTTTCAATTTAGTTTATGAAAATACAACTGACCTTAGTGATCTCAATATCATTAATAAAAATAAAATATTTTATTTTCACCACATTAGTAAAAAAGAAGTTGAGAAGACTTTAAGGAAAACCAAGGGTGACAAATCATCAGAACATAATGATATCTCAATTTAAGTGTGAAAATATTTAGGAGACTTGAGAGTTTTTTTGGTTGACTAAACTCTTTAATATTACTTTCAAAACTAAAAAGATTCCTGAATAGAAAAAGACTATTTTGATCTCCTTTTGTTAAGAATAAAAGGGATGTACAAGAGTGTGCGAATTATAAAGGAATTAAGTTGATGTGTCATACTTTAAAATTATGCAAAAGGGTAATTGAACATAGGTTAAGACGTGACACAGATTTCTTATAATCAGTTTGGATTTATATCGGGTAGGTCTACAATGGAAGCTATACATTTATTGGGAGGTTTGATGGAAAAGTACGGAGAGAAAAAGGAAGATCTACATATGATTTTTATTGATTTAAAAAAAAAAAACTTATAATAAGGTTCCCAGAGAGTCCTTTGGAAGGTTCTAGAGAAGAAAACTGTTGATATGACTTATATTCAAGCAGATCTACATATGATTTTTATTGATTTAAAAAAAAACTTATAATAAGGTTCCCAGAGAAGTCCTTTGGAAGGTTCTAGAGAAGAAAATTGTTGATATGACTTATATTCAAGTCATAAAACAAATGTGTACTAGAGTTGTTACTTGTGTTCGAACAGAAGGAGGATTGACCAAGTATTTTTCTATCACAGTTGAATTACATCAGGGATCGGCTTTAAGCTCATATCATTTTGCTCTAGTTATGGATGCTTTTACTGGACATTTACAAGAGGATGTACCTTGGTTTATGCTTTTCACTGATGATATCCTTCTTGTGGATAAGACTAGAAAAAGAGTTGAGAAAAAACTTGAATTATGGAGGTCTATATTAGAGTTTAAAGGTCTTCGTTTGAGTATAACTAAAATTGAATACATGAAATCTACTTTTAGTAGTAGTAGCTTTAATGGCAGAGTTATAGCTATGGGTGATCAAATCATTAAAAGGTATGAATGTTTTAGATATCTCCGGTCTATTGTTCAAAGTGATGGTGATATAGATGAGGAGTTGGTTGGTGGGAGTGGAGCAATGCATCGGGTCTATTGTATGATAGAAAGGTACCGCTTAGATTGAAAGGAAAATTTTATAAGATGGTGGTGAGACCTGCAATGCTTTATGGTGCAGAATGTTAGCCTTTAAAAGAGAAGCATAAAACAAGGTTAAATGTGTTGAGATTAGAATGCTTAAGTGGATAAGTGGCTTGATACTTAGAGACAAAAATGCAAAATGAATATATCCATGATAGGGTTGATGTAGCTCCAAGGGTAGATAAGATTAGAGAGAGTCGTCTTAAATGGTTTTGTCACATTAAACGTCGACCTCTAATGACCAGGTTAGGAGAGTAGATGTTTTAGATTAGGCTTATGTTATAAAAAGCTGAGGTGGACCTCAAAAATTTTAGGCATATCGTATAAAAATGATCTTAACCTATTAGAATTAAACGAAAATATGACTGTATTAGACAAAAATGGAGAAAAATGATTCATGTAGCCAACCCCACTAGTGAGATCGCCTCGACGCTCAGTTCCTATGTCACTGCCCTTGCCGAAGACTTTCCTAATCCTACTCATGCCCCTCTTTCAGGTTCAGAGTTTGGTTTTGGTATCGGTAAGTCCTGCAATGTTCCACAATCCTTCCACGAAACTCTTAAAGACGGTGGTGATCACACTTTCATTAAAAAGCTTGTAAAAAAAATAAGAAACCTGCTCTTTTTGCTTTGAGGTTGAAACATGTACTCTTGCGTCTTCTTGGTGTTTTGCTCTAGTGGGAAAATTATTTTATGGTCACCCAAACTTGAGATCAAGATTTTAATGCTATGAAGCTATGGGGTAGTTGGAATATTGACTTACTTGACGGTCGACATATACTTATTTAATTGTCACGAAACGGATTACTCGTATTTTTTCTCGTAAGGTAATCAAGATTGACAACCGTTTTATGAAAATCCTGAAGTGGACTGTTAATTTTGATATAAAAGTGGAGTCCACTATCATTCCTGTTTGGATAAAGTTTTCGGGGTTAAAACTACACTTGTTCAACTTAGAAATACTCTACTCCTTAGCAACTGCTTATGGTAAATCTCTCAAGGTTGATAGTCCTACGTTTGCTGTCACCAGACCCTCTGTGGCTTGTGTGTTAGTTGAGAGAGATATCACACAACCAGTTCCGGATGAGGTTTGGATTGGAATCACTCACAACGAGTATTGGCAAAAGTTTGAAATAGAACCACACCCTCCCTATTGCTCTCAATATAGTATGTTTGGCCACAGCTCTACTATTTGCTATCGCTTGCAACCTCATCTAAGACCGAATATTGCTAAAGATCAGCAACCTGTTTAAAAATCTATTCATACTGAATTGGGGGTGGACGTCTTGCCACCTACCATCTCTGTTGAGAATGTGCAACTCGACCCTCTTTCCAACACCGCATATATCTCTGCTTATCTGACTGACGCTTTTCCTGATGAAGAATATCATACCCAAGTTGTTCTACCCCTGGATGCTCCTGCTTTTGAACACTATTCCAACACTGCAATTACATGCCAAGACATATGAGAGTGCTCTTTTGCTCCAATAAAAGATCAGCTGATACAAGTAGTTGCTTTCAATGTTCAACGGCCTACACATTCCAGCACACCTTAGATTAATCCACTAATCAGGTGAGTCAGTCTTCAAATGAGGAATAACAGGTCTATTCCAGGAGGAAGAAGAAGAATTCCAGGAGGAAGAAACAGGAGGAAGAAAAAGAATGAAGGCCGACTCGAGCTCAAGAACTTATTGGATGATACATTGGTTACTACTAACAATGACACTCATCTTACCAATTTGTTAGCTGACTCCTTTCCTAGAACTAGAGGCAGAGACAGAGCAAAATTGGGTCGTTCTCTAACTACCTGATACTATGTGTTTTGACACTTGGTTTTTTGAGTCTCATGTATTTTTCTGTATTTTCTTTTTTGGAACCATTTGTATGTGGTGTTTACCGTGAGGGTAGGGTGTCAAGCTTGGGTCATCTCATACAATCTATCTGTATCTTTCTTTCTTTTTAATATATTGGCCCTTAGGCTTTCTAAATATATATATATACGCGATGACGGGATGTATGTATGTATGTATGTATGTAAGAAGAATAAATATGTATGTATGTATGTATGTACAATATAAACACGATGACGGGAGCTCGGGTGAGGCGATTCCACGACGGACGACCATTGAGCGTGTTAAGCGAATTTTTGTTAATGGTTCAACCCTCATCTGCGGAGATGGTGGCGAGTCGAAGTTTTGGAAACTTTGATGTTCGTTCGTTTTATGATTTTGGTGTCGGCAAATCTGGGTGAGTCTCTTCTATTCATTGCTTTGTATTTCGTTCGGGTGTTGCTGGACGCTTTCTTCGCCGTTGCCTGCTCGTTGGTTGGCCTCTCGCGTTGGGGTGATTCTTCCTGTGCCAGGGTGATTCTTGTCATTCGTTGCTCTGCTCGGGTTATGCGGTGTTTTTGTGTTTTTGATTTCATGCCAGCTCTCTCATCTTCTCTTGTGACTGAACCTACTCTAAATGCGAGCAAACCCTCCCATGCTACAGTGGTTATCAAAGCCAGTGCTCCTTTTCACCTCGAAGATAGTCTGATATTTCTGCAGATGTACCATGATTCATTTGCGGGACACGGAGATTGTAACTTCATAAAAAAACAAGAAAAAAAGAGGGCAAACCAACATTTATTTTTTCTGACACTGAACTTTCAACCCTTGCAAAAAATTATAAATTTACACTGATTAGATAGTTTCAATTGGGTCACCCTACGGAAACTATCAAGAAATTTTTTGAAAATTTCAAACTATATGGGGACTGGAAGGTGGGCATTTTTTATGGAAGACATGTTATAATACATGATCCCGATTCTCTTTCTAGATGTCAATGCGATGTATGTTATAACTTGCGATATCCAAAAATTTAATCCCAAACAAGAGCTAGGTAAATTTTTAATTTCAAAGCAAATAAGAATACAGTTATAATATTTAATATGGGATTATGGTGGTTGTAGCTTGGGGTTATTGGTGGTTGTGGCTTGGGGTTACTGGTGGTTGTATCTTGGGGTTATGGTGGCTGTAGCTTGGGGTTATGGTGGATGTGGTTTGGTGTTATTGGTGGCTATGACTTGGAGTTATGGTGGTTTTGGCTTGGGGTTATTGGTGTCTGTGGCTTGGGGTTATGGTGGATGTGACTTGGGGTTATGGTGGATGTAACTTGGGGTTATTGGTGGTTGTATCTTGAGGTTATGGTGGATATGACTTGGGGTTGTTGGTGGATATGACTTGGGTTATGGTGGTTGTGGCTTGGGGTTATTGGTGGTTGTGGCTCGGGGTTCTTGGTGGGTGTATTTTGGGGTTATGGTGGGTGTATTTTGGGGTTATAGTGGATCTGGCTTGGGGTTATGGTAGATTTGGCTAGGGTTTTTGGTGGGTCTGGCTTAAGGTTAATAGTGGGTGTGGCTTGGGGTTATTGTGGTTACAGCTTGGGGATATGGTGGATGTAGCTTGGGGTTATTGGTGGTTGTGGCTTGAGGTTGTGGTGGCTGCAGCTTGGGGTTATGGTGGATCTGGCTTGGGGTTATGGTGGAGTGGCTTGGGGTTATTAGTGGATGTGGCTTGGAGTTAAGGTGGTTGCAGCTTGGGGTTATAGTGGATGTGGCTTGGGGTAATTGGTGGTTGTGGCTGCAGCTTGGGGTAATGTTGTTTGTAGCTTGGGGTTGTCGGTGGGTGTATCTTGAGGTTATGGTGGTTGTGGCTTAGGGTTATTGGTGAGTGTATCTTGGGGTTATGGTGGTTGTAGCTTGGGGTTATGGTGGATGTGACTTGGGGTTATTGGGGGGTGGGGGTGGGGGGT
>NW_018164689.1:460453-476775 GCF_001263595.1 Phalaenopsis equestris
TGTGGCGGGTGTGGCTTGGGGTTATTGGTGGGTGTGGCTTGGGGTTATGGTGGCCGCAGCTTGGGGTTATGATGGCCGCAGCTTGGGGTTATGGTGTCTGTAGCTTGGGATTATTGGTTGGGGTATCTTGAGGTTATGGTGGTTGTAGCATGGGGTTATGGTGGCTGTGGCTTGGGTTTATTATTCCCTTCTGCATAAGTTGTTTGTTTCACATTTACTTATCTTTCTTCTTATTATCATAGCAAAGCGATGGCTAAAAAAAAAGAGGTTGTTACACCTGCACTATAGGATAGCGAAACCAAAATAATATTATGTGACCTTTACCTGAAGGAAATAGATCTTGATAATAGACGCACGACCTTCTTCAACAAAGAGGTTGGTAAAATATTATAAAAAAATTCAAGTATAGACGGAGAATGCGACAAGATGCAACTAAAGAATAAGCGGGATCAACGCAAAATGATTGAAAAGTTTGGAAGGAATTGAAATGAAGATCAACGGGATTGGGGTGGGATCCAGTGAAATGAACCATTTATGCTTCAAAGCAGTGGTTGGAGGAAAGCCTTGCAGTGAGTATCTCTGACATGTACCTTAATGTGGTTAATTTAATTTCCAAGCCATGATCAACTGAAGTACATGTTATGACTTTGTCGGTGGGGCCAACTGCTAAGAAATGTATACTCATCGACCTCAAACCTGACTTGGAGGAGAAGTTGGATCGAATGTTAGAAGGGGTCGTGGCGAATGGCAAATATGTATGTGTCTCTAGTGAAACGGGTTTTGGTGTAAGGACCGAGCCCTTAGCTGTCAAACAATCAGGTGAATCCAGCGACGTCCCCAGCCCAAAATCCCGTGAAATTGAGTTGTACTAAGCATCATCGGTTTGAGAATAAAAAAAAAGGTGGTGTTGCTTACTTTAGAACCCGGATATCTCAAATAGTGGCTTCTTGCAGTTTAAGCCCCCCCAACACAAGTCGATCCAATGGATATAGTTCTGGAAATTATGAGATCAAATAAAAACTTTCGGAGGAGTTGTATTTATTTGCGATAGAATTGCTTGAAGGTCTGATTCGTAGGGATTTTTTCGTGAAGATGCCAGAGGGCAAAAGACTTCTGTACCTACGATATTATTACAATCACATGAAGATTTGAGAAACTTGTTTTAATTACAGCTGCTTGGGACATTTATGTTTGTGTGTTGTTTTAGTAATGTCGTGGATATCTCATATGCTTGGAACATTCTATTCCTACTATATTCCAATTTTTATGTTATTTGTCTTTCAACAATGTTTTTTATGTTGTTCGTGTTGTTTGGGACAAGGTTGTGTTTAACTTATTAATGTTTTAGTGTCAGCTAGTACAACACACAACTTGATGGATTTGTAAGCCTAATCTGCGAATATTACAATAAGTACGTAGATCACTCTCCATGTTTGATATCCTCATATGTTGGGGACAAATGAGTTGGGGAGCTGCTTGTTGGACACGCGACGAGATTCAACAACATGTTTCGCATGAGATGAGATTTGTTGGACACGCGACGAGATTCAACAACATGTTTCACATGAGATGATTCAACGATCTTTTGGAGGAACAAAACAGATTTCATTGACTGCATGGGTCATCGAGGATGACTCCACAAGAGGTATTAGCGATAGCAGTCTACATATTATCCCAAAATGCGTCAATGAGAGGTGCAATGGAAAGATTTCAGCACTTCTCTGAAACGACTAGTAGATACTTCTCAGTAGGTTTGGAGGCACTTGTGAGCTTGTCTTCACAGGTTATTAAACCTACTGATCCTTCGTTCAAACGAACTCCTACAAAGATTGCACACGATGCACGGTACAAGCCATTCTTTAAGTTAACATTTCATAATGTTTGCATTCAATTTTAAAATTGTACGTCGTTCTTTTAAAACTTGTTCACCTTCGAGTAAGATTGTATTGGAGCAATAAATGGAACCCACTTTGATGCACAATAAGAAAATTACATTTATCGGGCATTGCGGCGCCCATACGTAGAATGTCATAGTTGTTTGCGACTTTAACATGTGTTTTATTTTTGTCATGAACGGTTGAGAGGGTAGTGCTTACGACAGTAAAATTTTCAAAACTGCAACGCGAAATCCCCACTACAACTTCCCACACCCTCTTGAAGATACGCTCAAGCCCCAAATACTCTTGTGTTTCACTTTAATCTTCATACTAATTATTCAGTACATTTTTAAGTAAATATTACTTGGTTGATGTTAGATATCCATTACAGCGAGGGTATCTCAAATCTTATTTGAATACGAGATATCAATATCTGATTTCGAGCGTGCCAGCAATGTAACACGCGATAGAAAGATATTTAATGAAAGACGCGGCAGAAAGATGTTTAATGAAAGACACTCCTTATGTGGTATCATCGAGAGGACTATCGGAGTTTGGAAGAAAAATGAACGATAGAAAGATATTTAATGAAAGACGCGGCAGAAACATGTTTAATGAAAGACACTCCTTACGTGGTATCATCGAGAGGAGTATCGGAGTTTGGAAGAAGAAATGGGTTATACTCCGCGATATGTCATCTTCCTCGTTCCCTACGCACGTGCAGATTGTGATTGCTACGATGACCCTAAACAATTATATTCGCTGACATTCATCCCGCAGTAACATTGACTTTCATAGTGCTAACGAGGATCAGAAGCATGTACCACCCGAGGCATTTGAGTATCACCCTGGGCATTCCTTGTCATGAGTTGAGAATGATCTTTCCACTATCTGTACTAGAGAGAGAGGAGCAAGTGAAAAGACGGAGTTAAGGAACAGATAATGGATGCGTTAGTATGTGGCTGATAGAAGTATTTGTAATTTATTCAGTACTATGTATTGAACATTCAGTATTATATTTATTTTATTTAAAGTAGTTTGTACTTTACATTTTATATTTACGATTTGATCTTTTTATACTATTTGTAAGTGTAATTTTTTTCTCATTTGCATTTTCATTTGTCTTTTTTTTGTGGGTTTGAGAGGTCGATGATGAGACTTTTGACATTTATGGGTTCTTCTGGATGTCTTGTTGGTCGTTGTTGGTTAATGTTACATGTGAAATCCTAATGAAGGCAACCAAGTTCTTCTCTTCTTTTCAGTGCACCAATTTATGAGGTTCTTTAGAATGGTCTTTTTTTGGTAATATGCACATGTGATGCACAGGAGATTAGTTTTACGTTGGTTAAAGGCAACCAAGAACTCATTTTTTTACGAGGCCTATCGTATTTTTTATAGTGGCTGATTCGTTGGTTGGTACGCTGAGTTCTTTGAGATCTCACACCTACAAAAAATTATAATTAATTACTTCTTTTAGCAATTTCTACTTCTGTTATGACTAATAGATTGTCTTTTTAATCATTCAGAAAAGATGAACTCCAAGATTTCAGAGACCTCCTAACGAGTGCTCTGACATTGCGGACTATAGCCTTCTGTACGACGTTATGCCGAGCACAGCTATGGGAGAGTTCTACAGCTGCCAGTAGATCTTCGCAAAGCAGTGTGGCTTCTTTTGGTGGGCAGACAGTCCAGTGGATTCCACTGCCGACTGTGATCTTGAATGGATGCAATCAGTGGAGGGCAATGTTGCACGGGACATACACTGTCTGTATGTTAAAAAAACAATATGACAATATGATCATTATATTAATTGTAATTTTAATAATTTTTTACTTTTTTTTATACTCTTGGTACTAACTGTTAAGTGATGTGTATCTAAATTTTTGTATTGTTTTGAAATGAATTTATCCTTCTGAAATATCAAATATATCTCTATGACAGTTTTGTTATAGGCAATATTACTAAACAGAAATAAAATGATCATGTGTCTAGAAATAACTTTCACATAGTTGTTTCAATCAGCTGAAATAAACAGCGAGTCAGCTTCCCAGCAGCAGCTTTCCCGTAGCAGCTTCCTAGGGCAGCTAAGTTGCAACTAATAAGCTGATAAGCCACAGCTGCCCCAAACAGACTCTTAATATTACGTGGTTTAAGTCGGTGGCTACAGTAAGGATATGGAAGTTTAGGAAATAATTAGATTTAATAAATCTAATTAACATATAACTTCTAATTTTTATATCTTTCAATTCGTTCATAATTTATATATAATATTATATATCAAATTGATCAATTTTTCGTATAGAATTTTATAAAATTATTTTAATTAAAATTTGAGGGATTTAAAAATTGGGTTATATTTTCAATTACCGAAATTTTTATCAAATTTCTCAAAAATTTTGGTAATTACATAAGAGGGGGGAGAGTTGTGGCTTCATGCGGGCTAATGCAAAGTGTCTGGAGACGGAGATATTACTTGATCTAGACTTGATCCTTATGATTGAAAATGTCTAGAGACAGAGATATTAATTGAGGTATGGCATTGGAACTTCTGGGAAAGATGGTTCCCAAAATTCTAAAGGTTTTGGTTGGACTCATACAGAAACCTAGTGCCTCGACAGGAACCGTGACTTCAACACATGCTTCGAAGCAGGAGATTCGCATGAAGCTACACTTAGGCGAGTGATTTTTCGGGTGCACGATCAACATTGGCTGCTGCGAGCTCAGGTATGCTAGGCGTCTAGAGGAAGTCTCGCAAGTGCTACAACTGTGATGAAGTTGGTCATTTGAGCAGGGTCTGTCCTAAGCCTCAAAAGGAGAGAGAGACAGGTGGACGTGAACAAGATGGAGGTTGTGGCCATGGTCATGGGGGTTGGAAAGGTGGAAGAGGGGGCTACCGGGCAAATCTGATGGTAGTAGAGGATGAAGGAGAGACAGGTGTGATCTTTACTGGTGAAGATTACGAGTGTCTGGAGCTGTTGAAGAGGAAGTAGAAAGTAATAGGAGATGGAGTTGAGGATTTTTCAATCCATTGACATTAATGGGTAACATTACCACTTATGCTCGCTTCAACAAAGATGCTGGTGACACACTTGCTCTTACCTTTATTTCCATCATAAGATCATCAGAATGAATCATATTCTGGTGCTTCTCGTCACATGACAGGCATTCATCTAACAGTACCTGAGAGTATGCAGGCTGCTAATGGCACAATGCAGCCTGTAGTTAGTAAGGGTATAGTGAGATGTATCAATCATATAGCTGTCCAATATTTTACATGCTCCATTTTTTCCAATAAATTTCTTATCCATTAGTATTATTATTCTCCAACTAAAATGCATTATTTATTTTGATATTCTTTAAGTGATCTTCTTAGAGAAAAAAGACGAGTCGGACACTTGGGACTGGATAGTAACATAGTGGACTCTGGTACTTGGACCGAAAGATGATGGACTCAAGCTCTAACATCCATGGTGAAAAGTGCTATAATAGGAGAATCTGGGAGGAACTGATATTCTTTAAGTGATCTTCTTAGAGAAAAAAGAAGAGTCGGACACTTGGGACTGGATAGTAACATATTGGACTCTGATACTTGGACCGAAAGATGATGGACTCAAGCTCTAGCATCCATGGTGAAAAGTGCTATAGTAGGAGAATCTGGGAGGAAAATTAAGGATGTCTTACTGCTACATCACAAACGTATGGGACATTCCAGTCTTAATTTACTGAGTCGGTTGTATCTATCTATTATGAAAAGGCAAATAAGGAGAAACTGGTACGTCATATTTGTGAGTTTACAAGCTCACTAAGAGCTCTTATGTCAGTTTTTGGGATATGAGCTCTGATGTGTTTGATTTGATACATTCAAATGTATGGGGACCTTGTCCTACTAGTTCTATAAATGACTATTGCTATTTTATTACGTTTATTGATTACTTTTCTCGTATTACCTGAATATGTTTGATGAAACAGAAGAATGAGGTGGTTGCTTGCTTTAAAGATTTTCACAAGACAATCTAGACCCAATATGGTACAGTTGTGAAAACACTGAGATCTGATAATGAGACGGAATATATCAACAAAACATTTAGGGACTACCTGTCAGCTCAAGGGATATAACATCAAACCACATACCCATACACACCAGCATAGAATGGAGTTGCAGAGAGAAAGAATCAACATCTTCTAGAGGTAGCCTGAAACATGATGGCAATGAATGTCCCACGACACTTATGAGGAAAAACAGTGTTGACAGCCGCTAAACTGATTAACGGGATGCCCTAAAGAGTGCTGGAGTGAAAATCTACTTGTCAGATGTTGAAAAAAATAAAAAAGTGAGATCCATCCATTTAAGGTATTTGGATGTACATATTTTGTAAATGACAACATGCCATCTGTAGGGAAGTTAAATCCAGAGCTGTGAAATGTGTGTTCGTAGGTTATTCTGTTACTCATAAAAGTTATGTCTGCTGGAGCCCGATTGAGAAGAAACTGTTTGTGAGTATAGATATGTCATTCAAATAGTTTAAACCATACTACACTTTGCGGTGAATTCACCCTTCGATACTCAATAGACATTGAAGATATGAGTCAAGAGGGAGTGAGTAGCAGTGGCGATGGAGTGGTGCTAGTGAGAGCAATGTCATATCCACTGATGTGGGATGAATCAACTGAGGAGACAAAAATCGAGGAGACTGACCCCAAAGGTTGTGGGATTTAGGTTGAAGGTGAGTTAAGGTTATATACATTTATGAAGAAACAAACTGAGGAAACAAAAACTACAGTGCCAAAAGTCCGTTATCTCGGTCTTCCCCAACTCTTACGATACCTATACCATCAGAATTTGATTCAAAACTCCCAGGTGATATTATTCCTCCTCCGTTCAGTCCTACCCCTGAACGTTAAGTAGGACCTCCCGCACCACTGCGAGACATCCTCCTGATCATTTTGGGTGAGAAATTGAAATTGTGAACTTTATTTTTTATTCTAACATCTCACATTTGTATGGAGCATTCATTGCATCATTGAACTCTGTCTTTATACTCAAGTGTTGAAGGTTGCTACAGGTGATATTATTCCTCCTCCGTTCAGTCCTACTCCTGAACGTTAAGTAGGACCTTCCGCACCACTGCGAGACATCTTCCTGATTAAGTAGGACCTCCCGCACCACTGCGAGACATCTTCCTGATCATTTTGGGTGAGAAATTGAAATTGTGAACTTTATTTTTTATTCTAACATCTCACCTTTGTATGGAGCATTCATTGCATCATTGGACTCTGTCTTTATACTCAAGTGTTGGAAGGTTGCTAAAGAGGATACTAAGTAGAAAACGGCGATGCATGAAGAGCTTGGAGCTCTTAATAAAAAAACGAACATAGAAGATCGTACCAGTACCAGTACCAATAGGGAAGAAGTCGGTTGGTTGCAAGTGGATATGCAAGGTAAAACAAACTCCAAAAGGGGAAGTGAAAAGATATAAAACACGACTAGTGACAAGAAGGTATAGCTAGAAGCAACACCAGTATCAAAGATGAGCACGGAGAGGACAATGGTTTCTCTGACAGTGAATGGTAGATGGAGACTTTACCAACTGGAAGTGAAGAATGTTTTTCTTCACAGGGAGCTACTGGAGAAAGTATATATGGAGATACCACCAGAATTTAGTACTTCCCAGACAGTGGGCAAGGTGTGTAGGCTCGGGAAGTCACCGTATGACTTGAAGCAGTCTCCTCAAGCCTGATTTGACAAGTTTAGAATGAAGATGGTTGGCATTGCATATCAAAAGATCAATGCAGACCACATTGTGTTATTTCGACACCATGAAGCTCACACTACCATACTTGCGTATGTGGATGACATAGCTATCACTAGTGATGATGAGATAGAGATTGTTCAACTGAAGGGAAGATTGGGGAAACAATTTGAGGTAAATGATCTGGGACAACTCAGATACTTTCTTGAGATTGATGTGACCCGTGGACCTGAGGGGATGGTCATATCCTAGAGAAAGTATGTGTTGAATCTTCTCACGGAGACATGTATGCGGGGGTGCAATGGTCTCGTGGAAGAGAAAAAAAACAGTCAGTTGTAGCAAGATCAACAACAGAGGCAGAATACAGGGCCCTGGCATAGGTACCGGAGGCTGGTTGGTCACCTGATTTATTTGCCACACTCGTCTGATATTTCTTTAAAGTAAGTGTGGTGAGCCGTTTCGTGCATGATCCAAGGGTCATATGAATGCAGTGTATCGGATTCTAAGGCATTTGAAGAGTACACTAGGGAAAGTGTTGATATTCAGAAAGAATGGGGATGCAGATATTAAGAGCTTCTATGATTCTGACTGGGCAAGTTGTGCTAATGATAGCGATACACATCAAGATACTACATGTTTGTAGGTGGCAACTTGGTCTCGTGGAAGAGCAAAAAAACAGTCAGTTGTAGCAAGATCAACAACAGAGGCAGACTACAGGGCCCTGGCATTAGGAGTTGCCAAGATGATGTGGCTGAGAGCCTTGTTGGTAGAGCTCAAGGTGGACCAAGAAGCTCAAAAATGATGTGGTGCGACTACAAGTCAACGATCAACATCGCCAACAACCCGGTGCAACATGATAGAACCAACCATGTGGAGATTGATAGGTTCTTCATCAAGGAAATGATGAATAACGGACTACTGAAGCTAAGCCATGTAGCCACTGGAGAGCAAGTGGTCGATTGCCTCACCAAAGGACTTAGCTCATTAGATTTCTCTAGGTTATGTGACAAGATGGGTTTAGTAAATATCTTTTGCCCATCTTGAGAGGGGTTGAGATTTGTATCTAATGTAGGATCTTATTTATAAATAAATGAAGTATACCGATTTATTTGTAAATGTGATAAAGACTCTATATAATCCCGTCATCAATGAAATGAAACGAGGGAGGGTGTGGTTTAGCAATAATTTCTATTATAAGAAACGCTTCATATAAGAAACTAGGGTGCAAATTATTAGAAATGGTATGGAAATAGTGCAACCGCAATGACAAGTGTGAACAATATTTATTGTATTGCAGGTGTTGTATTACTATCTTATTATCACTACACTTTAAATCTCTTTTGATTACAATCCACAGGAATAGGATAAACTAATACATTTTAAACAGAAGGATAGACGGAGAAAGTCAAAAGATTAATATTTAATTGGACAAAGAGATTAGATAAAGAGTGTGAAATAAGTTCAGAAGTAAAACAATAGTTTCGGGCAGTAAGAAGGTTCTTCTATGGAGGATTGGAAAGAAATCGAGGAAATGAAATGGACATGTTTTCAATCAAGTAAATGAGGTTTGGATATGCAGGCTGGTCAACATAGTCAACACCTTTAAAAAGAAAATTATGAAGGCAGTGTTCTAAAACAAAGCGTATGCATGGGGAACAATGAGGAACAATAGTTAACCATAATATATCCAGCACAATTCCAAAGACTAAACTCAATATCAAGCGTCTAAAGAGCTCGTCTTTTTGTTGAATCAATTATCATAGCACATTGAAAACAAAATGATTTTAAATTATTTTCTAACAGTTTTGTATGTCAGCCTCACAGCTTGCTGTTTGTTATATCAAACTACAAAAGCAAGACCAAAACATTAAAATCATTGAAGCACATATTTCATACTACTGTTTGGGCAGCACAGCTATCTGAAATGCATCAATGAGTTGAGAAGTTAAAAACTCTAATACAGATATCATCTACTGCAAAGAAATATTTTAATTAGAATAACAAAGTATAACTAAAAAAACTTTCAAATAGAAGACTGTCCGTCTCCAAGGACAAGACTTCAAATTTTCATTCAGCAGTTCCATATCATATCTCTTGATAGGGACGAAAGGAATTTAAATAGAAATATATGCGTACAAGTAGAGAGTGATAAAGCTGGAATGGATTTATCTAGACGCAAGTCTACGATATGAAGCACTTCAAGCCCAATAGTCTAGCTAGAGCGCTTGTGCGGTGCAATGCTACCTTATAGGTAGGTTCAGGCATTTCTCATTTCACAAATCACTATTACCAAGCATATAATAACCATCATGGTAATTCTATCACCTGAACATTTCTGCTGTAGCAGGCATGCTTTCATTATATTCCCCCAATCCACTCGCTATCGTGAGATCAAAATATGTTCCGCTGTGGGGATAAAACTTCTTGCACGTACAGCATTCAGCTCCAGACCCAATAGTAGAGGAACTGAAATACAAACAAAATAATGCAGCATCCAAGACTGCAAACTTATAAACTGAGTAAAGTGTCAAAATGATCCCCTGACTATTTACATGAGACCATTTTGTCCTAATTTATAAAAATGTTAAATTGTCTTCAGACTCTTTAAATTGGGGCTGAAATAGTCCTTACGCAAATTGGTCTTTAGAAACTTTAAATTTGGGTTGACAAGGTCCTCCGTGGAGACTATATGCCCAATATTAAAAGAGTCCAGAAACTAAATTGACACTTTTATAACTCCCAGCAAAAAGTCAAGGGAAAATTGACTATTTTGACACTTTTCTTCAAACATATATTATAAACACAAAATTTAAAAGTTGTGCATCTAGAAGTTCATGGTAACTCCGCTTGAGCACAAACTTGATTACTTACAAAGTCAGTCGCGGGTCGCCTCTACTAATGAATGGCTTGTAACAAATTGGGCATGCAAGCTTATATAAAGTATCACTATATTCAGAACCCTTGCCAATTTTTTCCACGGTAGAATTCTGAAATGAGATTAACAATAAAAACAGTTATAAAGTCTAAGACCAAAGCACTAAAAGTTGAACAGATGGAATAGTCTAGGCCCTTAAAATGAAAGAGAGACGGTGCCACAAATGTGATCTACCATTTGTTTAAGGTTGATGACACAAAAGCCATGTCACACCTCAAATCCAAAAGATGGGACAAACCAAAAACATTGAGCATGATGAATAGATTTAATCACAACTCATAAGAAAAGTCAAGAGTCAAGACCAAGTAAAATAATTTGGTTATTCAATTGAAAAAGAATCATTAAAAACATATGTAAGAGAGCATATCAGTCATAAATACAAAAGTAAAGGCATTGATAGAACCTTTAGCAAACTCTTGTCAAGGAAAACTGAAGTTTTAACTAATATAAAGGAAATGAATCAACTATAACAGCAATAGCCAGGAAGCCAACACTAGATCAAAACAAACCACCAAAGGGGGACAAACACAATGTAATTTCACTTAGTTTCTAGAGTCTTAGCTAAGCATCCGCATGAGCCTGCCCAGCACACCAATTGCACACCAAGGTAAATTTATCAATATTGGACATACGCCTACCACTAGATTTTTTTAACACCAAAGTGATTTTCTCTTCACTCTAAATTTTGTGATGGTTGACATGGAATCAAATATATTATACAATACAAACAAGAATTAAATGAAAATATGACTCTCAGCAGGACTCAATGGAGAAAAAAGATTCATGTAGCCGACCCCACTTAGTGGGATAAAGGCTTGTAGTTGTTGTTATAAGCAATACAAACATGAGCTGCCTGATTGTCTACATAAATATTCCCCTCAATTTGTGTCGCATTTTGCACACCTGCATCTTATAATTTAACTCTCATTTGCTTCCTCAAATTATGAAGTTTCACAAAAGGGTTAAATTAGACACATCATCACTCAATTTTACAATTTGCAACATATTGATTGAGTCCACCAATTATGTTTGTCATCAAGACAATCAAAACACCCATACAGACCTTAAAGGCATTAGCATCACCTAAGAGCTTAGATCCTGCAATATTGATAGCATTTAAAGATATTAGATTATTTCTCAAATCTAATATACACCTGACTTTGCTAACAAAATGATCACATTGCCATGTGTCCTCAACTTCACAGGACCAGAACCTTGAACCTTAAATATAGATCTATTTCCTATGTGCATGAAACTACTAAAACTTAGTTCATATGTGAAAAACATCTCTAAATCTGAACATATTGAGTAGAACAAGCTGAGTCCAGCATACATTACTCTTATGCCTCCACCAATCTGTCTCGACTTGGCTCTGGAGCTTGGAAATATCAATGCAGGAACTTACGGTTGAACAGAGGAAATCTATCTAACAGTTTCATTTCTCAACAAAAACAAAAATCCAAATCACAAAAAAGTCATTCTATTTATAAAATTTAAAGTTACAACCAGTTTGTACATTATTTTAAATATTCAAAATTGAGATAACAGTAAAATCTAACACACTATATCTACCATTTCCAACCCACGATAAAAGGCAAACTATTTTCATTTTCATTTCGTGCACCGGCATATTGCATTCATATGCCAGTACTATTATGGGTGACTCTCATATGCATGTATATAAATCATATTTTATTCATTTTCCTTGCATTTAACATTAAAAAAATGTACTTTTGCATTTAAATAAAAGCTAAAAAAGAATAAATAAATAGAACTATTGTAACATAAAACTCATTTGAACCGTGATTGATCCCCTACATCTTTCTTGGTTACTCTCTTCAACAAAAAGGCTATAAATGTTTTAATCCACTCACTAATAAAATCACTGTATCATGGCATGTAGCCTTTGATGAGCATACCTTCCCATTCAAATCAGCCATCAACAATCCAATTCATATCCAACAGCCTTCACGGTCTCCTATCTCATCTCTACTACTCACACCCACAACATACTCATCCCCATCCAACAATCCTCTTGATATTGTACATGTCCCAAACCAATCCCACCTAAACCTGCCTAATACTTCTCCACATACCCGCATCCTGCAGCCTCAACATCTATACCACAACTCTCCTCTCCAACAGTTATTTCGTCCCCATGGTTACCCGTTCTAAAATGGAAAACCTCAAAACAACTAACAAACTCAATCTCCTTCATCAAATCACCCCTTCAAAACAACTAACAAACTCAATCTCCTTCATCAAACCACCCCTCTAGATCCCCACCTCTTACAAGCAAGCTTTCAAGTACCCACATTGGCAATAGGCTATGCAAGATGAAATTGATGCACTACCGCAACAACAAACTTGGGTGCTTGTTCCTCCACCACCAAATACTACTATTCTTGGCTCAAGATGGGCATATACCACCAAACTCAACACCTAAGGCATGATCACAAGGTACAAGGCGAGACTTGTCGCTCAAGGAAATAAGCAAGAGTATGGTATCCACTACCGTGAAACATTTAGCCTAGTGGCAAAAGTACCCACTATTCGTATACTTTTCACGGTGGCTCTCCACCACAAATGGGATATACTACAATTTGGCATATCCAATGCATTTTTTCATAGTACTCTTAATGAGAAAGTTTACATGAAACAGTTTCCTGGTTTTCACGATAAACAATTCCCTAAGCATGTATGTCTCCTTCAAAAATCTCTATATGGGCTAAAACAGGACCCCGCCAATGGTTTATAACCTTCTCAACGCTCTTTACATCAAGGAGTTCTCAAGTCAGCAAAGCGGATCTGTCGCTTTTCATCTACAACCAACACAATGTCTCGGTATTTGTTATCATGTATGTCGATGAAATTTTGGTTTATAACCTTCTCAACGCTCTTTACATCAAGGGGTTCTCAAGTCAGCAAAGCGGATTTGTCGCTTTTCATCTACAACCAGCACAATGTCTCAGTATTTGTTATCATGTATGTCGATGAAATTTTAATTGCAGGTAATAATCCCAACTTTATTTCTCAACTTAACCAAGCTATGGCTGCACAATTTTCTCTCAAACAACTGGGATAAGCTAGTTTTTTTCTTGGCATCGAAGTACACAAATCTACCAACACCTACTTTCTCAGCCAAAAGAGATGCATACTTCAACTACTTGAGAAAGCAGGTATACGAAACAACAAACGCTGGCGACCCCAATGCCAAATCAAGTATAGAGTTCCATAACCCTCAACTGTACCGAAAACTAACAGGGACTCTCCAATACATCGCGTCACACGTCCAGACATTGCTTATGTTGTAAATCATCTTTGCCAACACATGCAGTCGCCTTCCAATGACAACTATAATCAGCTCATTCATCTGTTGCGCTATTTACAAGGCACTAACAATTTGGAGATGTGAATTACAACAGGATCCCTTCTACTTACATCATTTGCAGATGTTGATTGGGCAGCAATCGCCTGATCGTAAATTTTACCATGGGTATGTGTTCCTATCTTTAACCTTATATCTTGGCAGGTAAAGAAACAATCCACGATTTCCCAATCCTATACGGTAAACGAGTATCGAGTTTTGGCAATGGCAACCACGGATATTATATGGCTTCAGCGTCACATTAAGGAATTTGGCATTCCGGTAACTCAACCAACACATCTCTATTGTGACAATCTCTCCGCTATCCCGCTTGCAAAGAATCCTATATTCCATGCGCGAACGAAACAAATCGAGATTGACCACCACTTTCTCCAGGATCACATTAAATTGAACCACATCCAACTAGAACACATTCAATCTGAACACCAACCAGCAGATATACTTACCAAAGCCCTTCTGAAAAGTCAATTTCGCGAAATTCAAACCAAGCTAACAGTCCTACCAAGAACCATCAGTTGGCATAAGGGTATTAGACCTATCAATACTACAAGTGGTCCCCATGACACCATAGCAGTAATATCCTAACCGAACGATTCTCTGTTATGAATACTCTGCTATTCTAGAAGCTTCAATCTTACTCTATATATAACCCGTACAATGTATATGGTTGGAAGGAATGTGAATGGAAAGAAGTTCCTACTTTCCTCTACTCTAATTCTCTAGTTTATGTATCATGTAACCTTCTCAGATCAGTAAATAAGTTGGCATGATTAATGAGCTCTAAAGCTGTTTATGTACTTTCATCCCTCAACAACATTATGAAGCATGGCCTGCGAGGAATTTCTCATCAATGCAACCCATTCCCTCATTAACCAGAATTCAACATTGGATCAGTATTATTTCAAGGAAATGTTGTTATAAAAAATGTAGCACTTCGAAACTTACTACTTTAATTGAAATCTGTGATGTAGGCCCTCATCTTCACCTTTATGGGCATCCACAAAATCGCCTCCCACCTCTAAATTTTGTTTTACATACCACAAATAGCTTGCACGAAAGAGAGTGTCCCATCAAACCCTCCTTAACATCCAACACTGCACGCTCTCTACACTATCCTTGCACGAAAGAGAGTGTCCCATCAAACCCTCCTTCTTAACATCCAACACTGCACGCTCTCTACACTATCTTTATCAGAACATAGCATTAAAAACAATGAGCTCCCACAATAAATCATCCCTAACTAAGCAACCCATCACATCACACTTCATGGATCTACAACCGTGTTCCCCGTCCTTCAGCTACAATGTGGGCATCACAACACTAATTAATTCCAAAATTAAATGAAAAAACAAGCCAAACTAATTCCAGATTCCACCCTTTTCATTACTTAAAATTGAAAAGCGACTACCTACTAGAACTTACAAGTTCCGTAACCTCAACAGAGACCGATGCGGGGGTGGCGGCGGCAAAGCTGCAGAAACGCTTGCTGTTGAACGCATTCTGCCTTTTGATATGGTCTTGAGGTTTTGACATGCGTATGCTGGAAAGGACTCCGCAGCTCCCAATAAGTGCAGCCATGAGTTCTGTATGAGATCGAGTGCCGATTCGTCCCGGCGGCTTGCCGGATAGATCTTAGTGTGCTTTGGAAAGCGCAGGATTATCCCGGAGGACGACAACAGTCTTAGGATTTAAATCGCATCCCAGTGAAGAGTGCGTGGAAGCTTTCTATTGCCCCAGCCCGATGCTTGCTACTGGCCATTGCTTGATTGGATTTGTAGATGCTACCTACCTCCGAGTTTTAAGAAATTAACTATTCTGATGGAAGGAAAGGGGAAATTGGGATAAAGCTAGATTTTATAAAAATAATTATGAAAATTTTAAAATAGAATAAGTTATGAGGTTGCGCCTGAGGTTTTGAAAGTTGTATTGAACCGATTAAGAAAAATCTTAAAGATTCAGAGGTTGAAGTGGGGTTGAATCAGGATTAGGGTTGTCAAAACGGTTTGTTGTTTCTGAACAGCTCGTGTTCTGCTCGTTAATTTTGTTTGATAAGTTAACGAGCCCAACACGAACTAAGATGTGTTCGTTCGTGTTCGACTATTTTAGGCACGAAATACTACTCAGCAAACTACAAAGATTTATAATCAATTAAAATATTGATTAAGAAAAAAGAATAAACATTATTAAATTAGATTCAAATGATGTTTTAATATAAATAATAATTTTTAAATTTTGCTCTACATGATTAGGATTGTTAAAAGGATTCTTTGTTCGTGAACAGCTCGTGTTCGGCTCGTTAAGCAAACGAGCGAACACACTTTTTGAGCTCGAAATAGTGTTCGGCTCGTTTACACCCCCTACTCATAAACTCT
>NW_018164689.1:479335-511317 GCF_001263595.1 Phalaenopsis equestris
GGAGCGGACCGCGAACACACTTTTTGAGCTCGAAATATAAACGAGCCGAACACACTTTTTGGCTTGCTCATGTTCGGCTCGTTTACACCCCTAATCGGGATTCAATTGGATGACATAACAAATCATAAGTTTATTTAAAAATAACATAAATTATGTAATAGTTATATAATTGATGCTTTAAAAATTTTATTACAAAAATAATATAAAATAGTAAAATTATTTGTCCAATTAATTTTGTCAAATTTAATCAAACTTATTTTAATAGTGGTATATTTTGAAGGTAATATTAAATATTTAGTGTTATGTTTAAAAATATGAAAGATTAGGTGTTAGATATTAAAATTAATTTCTCTTCGGCCCAGAAAATTATTCTTATAAAAATAAAGATAATTATTTAAAAGTAAATAAATTTTAAATTATTTTAATAAGAATAAAATTTTCATATATTTTATACTTTATTATTAGTTAATTGTTTGGAATAATTTAATATCTTATTTAAATCGTTATTATTATTATTATTATATATAATAAAATTTAATGTGGAATAATTTCTTATTCTTATTAATAAGGACTACTAATTTAATATGTGCATCTTCCGGCATTGACCATATCTTACTCTTACAAGTCTTATCATATAAATAATTTAATACACTATAGCTTTATGGGCTTAGCCAGAGCTGCAGCACACAAAAAATTGGTGTAGCACCAAAAACTTCTAAATGAGAGACAAAACAGAAGTATGGACATAAAGTTGTGTTTGGACAACGAACCTAATCCACCGAGAGAAGCGGAGGAGAAAATAAAAACGATCTCAGGTAGATCGCGTCAGTTGTCCAGATTCCAAACGTAATATTTTTTTGAACGACTGTGGGCGCAAGAGGCAAAAAATTAATATGAAGCCGGTCTCGGCTCTTCATTTCTATTGTTGAACCGATGGTTCGATCATTTTTTTGTTTTTAACAAGTCCATGTGGGATACGGGTTTTAGCCGAACCAAAAGTGTCACTAGAACCAGCTCGTGGTCAAACTGATCGCACCAATCCAATTTTTAAAATCTTGATTACCGCAACTTAAAGTGGCGTTAATATGTTAATATGTTGGGGCCTACTTATCATTCCACAATAATTGTTTTCTATTATTGTTAGCCCTCCTCTTCCTTCCTCTTTCTTAAACTTCCTAAGCTTATAATTTTGTTTAATTATTTGTTGTAATTATCTTTCATAAAGGCTATTAAGAAAATCATGTTAGTGATAATTACTTCTTTTTTGTTTTTTTTTTAATTCATTGATGCAATTAAATTTTTAGGGAGTGAATTATTTTATTTTTAGTTCACTTTTTTAACACAATGAAGTGTCCAACTATGGAAAAAAATATTACATCACAGGACTCTGCACGTAGAGCTACGTGCGGAGTCCAATGAAATCACGTCACATACGTGAAAGTGAGAAAAAAATCGGCCCTGTAATACAAGAAAATATTTCTCCCGTGTTATTAAGGTGTTATTGTGTGTTATTCAAGTGTTATTGATGTGTTATTGTGTTATTATAACACCAAGAATATTCTCATAACACAATAACACGTGAATAACATAAATAACACCTGAATAACACGGGGGAGAATATTCTCATGTGTTATCTTTGTTACCGGGAATATTCTCATATGACGTGATTTCATTGGACTTCGCACGTAACTCTACGTGTGGAGTCATGATGTAATATTTTTTTCCCAACTATGCAAGTAAGGAATGTTATTTCCCGAATGGAAAAATAATTCATTTGAATTTTTTTATGTATTTATTAGAGTAATTTTTATTATTTAAAGTGTTGATTATGTTAATATTTAATGAGTGTTTAGATTAAACTAGATCAATTAATCAATTTTTATTAAAAGGTAAGTCATGCATTAGTAATTAATCAAAATGCCACTTATTTGTCAAGTATTTGAACAGAACCGAAACAAGGTAATTGAATTCATGATGATTGATTAAATTGAAAAAGTGTATGTTATAAAGGAGCTGCAATATTTACTAAATCTCATATTGATTAGAAGTGGCTTGATTATGTAATATATGTTATTTTGTTAGCCTTTAACATCCAACAAGTTGCTAGGTTTCATGTTTAATATAATTTATTGATGGAGAATTGATGATGGCAAAGGCCTTTGTGTCAGCCTATGTTAGTTTCACAACCGACCACTATTTATTTCCAAATAAACATCACTTAAGCAATTATATTGTTGACATCCATGTCTTTAATATTGATCCAACCTTGAATTTTACTAACTTGATATGTTGTTCGCCTTTGTTGTAACACCAACTTTTGGAATATTTGGGTGGTCAATTGAAGGGTCATTGGATTCCAAATCTGATGAGTTTATACTTAAATCGAGTATATCGAAGAGATGAATCCAATGAGTCCAAGATCACTCAATTCTGATATCATTAAAGGACTCAAATGTCCACAAAATTTTATCTGATCAAAGAAATCACTCTGGGTCGTCTGATGGAGCGATCCAAACTTATGTCTTTTTTACATAGGACGTGATCTATAAATAGAGCATTACTCCCATCATAAAATGGGGAAGGCCTAGACTAGAATTGAATCAAGAGAAGAAAGAGTAGAGTTTGGGTGTTGCTTTCGACTGAAGACCCAACACACACTTCTTGATCTCGGAGTATCCAGTCTTCATTAGTCATCTCTCGTCAGCCACCATCGATCGCGCCTTGCTCGGCGGCTTTGGTGGACCTTGTAGAGTGACAAGGCTCGTAGCAACAAAGTTCATTTCAAAGTCACGATGTATGTTGCGATGTAACGACGTACCCCGAAGATGATGTAACGACGTACCCCGAAGATGATGTAACGACGTACTTCAAAGACAGTGTAATGATACACCTTGAATCCAGCATAACAACATACCCCCAATAAAGAGAAACAAATATTCTCGTGTTAAAGGTCTGTTGATAAATTCCTATGGCAATGGTTTATGTCCCCCGTACTTCGAATATGATAACATTTTTGTTCTTCTGAAGTTCTCTCCTCACAGCTCCAAAATTCAGTTCTTGTGGTTTACAAATGTTATTGTAACACATTATTATAACATATGTGACCAACTACGATCTACATTTCTCACAGCTCATGTAGCTTACGACTTTGGCCTTTATGGCTTACGATTCCCAACTCCAATCTTTGTGACGTTATTATAGCTCACTACAAGGGCTTATTTGGCCAACTCGGTCTATGTGGCTCATAGCTCATGTAGTTCTCAACTCTAACCTATGTGGTATACGAATATTATTACAGCTCCTAACTCTGACATCTATGATCTATAGACTTTATTGCAGCTCACCACCACAACCTATGCAATCAACTATGATCTGCGTGACTCATAGTTCATGTATCTCAATTCTGGATTATGTGGCCTATGAGCATTATTCCAGCTCACCTTACGACCTATGTGACCAACTATGGCCTATGTGGCTCATAACTCATATAACTACCAACATCGACACTTGTGTCCTACGAACATTATTGCAGTTCATTACTATGGCGTATGTGACCAACTATGGCCTACATGACTCACAACTTAATATTGGCACAATATTTAGATGACGAGCCTACGAGATGATATTCCACTCTTCTGGAGTACCCCATGGCTCGTAAAAATTCAATAGAGCGCCCAAAAGAGCATTGCATATTCAACGTGTAAATTTTCGCTCTGGTGCACCTGCGCCAAAGTCCTGGCGTGTTCTTACCTATATAAGACCGAGCACACTCACGTTAGCATCCTAGCACGCCCGCACCCTCCTTATGTTGGGTGCGCTTGCGCTCTCCCTTGGCTAGGTCTACGTAGGGGGATAGAGAACTTGACGAGCCCACGACAACTACGAGGCACACCCATGCTCGCATTTTTTCTGGAACGCTCACGTCGGACTTGCGTTGGGTCTACATGGGGGGAAAAAATCTTAGTGTGCTAATGGAAACTTCAGGGAGCACCCACGCCCGCCTTAGGTTTAGCCCACCCGCGCTAGACAAAGCCCATAGGTTAGGAACTTTTGCAATCCCCTGCAAATTGAAGAGCGAAACATATCTAATTTTAGCTCCCAAACCCCCTAATTCGAGATTCTGACAATAATGAATTTGAGCTGACAATTTTTTCCTTCGGATGGGAAGAAAGAAATCCATTTGAGATTTTGAGAACAGAAATTCTCATGAATTTTGTCTTTCCTTGGGCCACAAAGAGTTCTTTCCTTTTGAAAATCCTTCACGATGTGCCAGCAAATGACGAGTGTCAATTGATGCTTCACACGGTAATCAATCGATGAATTCACTACCATTCCATCATATGGATCCCGTAAGGTCGTTAGGGTGAGTCTAATTCGTCATCAAACTTGATTGGGTCTTATTTTATGCATATGTTCTCATTCATATGACATGCCTTGTGCAATTTAAACTTGCATAAAAAATATCCTTTTCTTGCATGTGTCGTCGACCAACCGCACATCTCACCAGTTTCAACAGACTATCTTTGTCGACTTGATGGATCGGTTGGCACCAGCCCGATTGTTTCAAACTACTTCCTTCATCGACTCAATCGATCGACCGCCACTAGCTCGATCGTTTCGATTGTCTTTCCTCGTTGATTCAATCGATCAGCCACTAACGTCTTGATAATTTCAATCGACTTTCTTAACTGACTCAATCGATATGCTGCCTCTAGCCAAATCATTTTGATCGACTTTCCTCATCAATTCAATCAATTGTTTGACATCGTCCCGATCGTTTTGATCGACTTTCTACGTCGATTGAATCGTTCTGCCTCCACTGGCCTGATTTTCTCAATTGATTTACTCTATCAGTTTGACTGATCGACTGCCACCAGCTAATTCTCTCAATTGACTATCTTCGTCAGCTCGATCGATCGATTATCACCGAATCGACCATTTTGATTAACTTTCCTAGTAGATATCTCCACCAGCTAATTCTCTCAATTGACTATCTTCGTCAACTTGATCGATCGATTATCACCGAATTGACCATTTTGATTAACTTTTTTAATTTATTCGATCATTGGCCACCCTTGGCCAGAATGTCTCGATTGACTTTCTCCATCGGCTCAACCGATCAACTACCACCACCCTGAATGCCTAGACCGACTATCTTTATCAGTTTTATGGATCGGTCGGCACTAGCCTGATTGACTCAATTGACCATTTTCGTCAATCCGACTGATCCACTGTCATCGACCTGATCAGCTCGATAGACCACTTCCATCAGCTCGACCACATCGATCGACCGATTTCATTTGAATGACACATTTTTGTGTGCTATAGATATTTTCTATATAAGCACTTTGCAAATGCACCCCATCATGCACTAGTGTGTATATGCCCCCATATGCTCATAGTAGATATCCGTGCCCTATTTGAACTTACTCCTTGCATGTTTGCTTGCATAACATATTGTATGTTCATGTGTTGCATGCTTCTATTTTGCATTCGACCTTGTGTTCTTACACTCTCATTTCAACACTCATGTGTCCTCTGTGAGGATGGCTTACACACCAGGCCTACCCGGCGTGTGCTTCTCTCTAATGAGGATTGTGCTCCTTCACTTCCTTGTAACACCACTTTGGAATGTCCTAGGTATTTCATGTCGTATCAGAAGGCACAATTCATGCTTCCTAGCCCCTGAACCTGCTTAGTGTGTGATTTGTCTTTCCTCATGACAATATCCTACACTGTCACGATCGACCACGTACTCTTGCAAAAGGCGTATGCTTGCTTGCTTGCATGATGCATCATACCTTGTATATGTCTGTCATTTGTCTGTGTGTCAGTCTCTATTAGAGCAAGGTGCAATTCTCCCCTGCAACATCATATACCCTAGATAGCAAAACACAACATCATTTGTGGGATGTGCCTTGCATGTACATCCTTGCACTATCAATGTATTCGTCGATAGTATACTCCACCGTATACTTGTGACAAATATTCGCTACCTCGTGATCATTCCTACTCTAACGAAGTGATCGCAATGCACTATCTCACTTTACATCTGCATGTGCATTTTCTGGTTGTCTCGACGATGAAGTCGTCTCGTTAGCTGAGTGACCCACTGTTGGTCATGATGCATTAGCGAGCATTGAACACGAGGATATCTTAGTGGGCAATACCAGCTATCACACCATGACTAGCATGTGTATGTTGTGCTAAGGTTTCAAGGGATCTAATAGGTGACTTAGGCTTTTCCTTCTCAGGACTAATGTGTAGAAAAAAATGATTAATTTTTTTATATTTTGCACGGTTTTATGGATGAAATTACACTTTAAAGAAATGTATTTTTATGTTTTTCTTGTAGGTCCAATAAATTTTAAAAGCTGAGCAAAGTGGAGAAAAAATGGAACAAAGTGGAGGTGACTTTGAGCTAAGAAGGACCCAAGTGACTGGTGTCTTTGCGTCAGATTTTCCAGTCACACCCTAGGAAACCGAGAGGCTGGCGCTCAATGGGCACTAAGGCTCCACCACACCAGCACCTTAGCACAAATTTTTGGGCGCATAGACGCTCTTAACACCTAGTTGTCAGACATTATCTGAGCAGTTTTTAGTAGTTCCTCTACATGATGTACGGAGTTATTAAGCCATGGAGAGGAGCTTTAATGGAGATTGCTGATAGCCTTTTAGAGGAGATATTAGAGGTTTTGTTGTAGGATAGAGTTGGAGAGCATTTGTGGGGGGAATTATAGAGAATTTCAATTGTAAAGTGAGGAGAGACTCGAGGAGAGCAGCAAGGGGACTAGGAGATCCTTAGGGAAGCGTTCTCAACACTTTGTAAGGGTAGAAGTATTGTGTGCTCTTGTTATTGTATATCTGTAAACACAATTCTATAGTGAATTTACTTATTTTCAAAGATGCTTTGTAGTGATTTCTCAATGCTTTCTGAGTAGTCATTTTGCCTTTTCTTTTGTGGTGATTAACTGAAAGTGTAGGAATGAAAGAATGCTTTTATAATTATTTTTAAAGCTATAATGTGATGAGTAACCTTCAAGACTTCATTTACTTTTCATTCTGGTCAAGTGATTAGTTAAAATGCGTTGTGATCCATAATGACTCGGGAGAGCTATGGAAGAACAATTAGGTTATTAACATTGATCTATATGGTATGGTGAAGTACTTTGTAGAGAGATGCAAATGTTAGGAAAATAATCTTTGATGAGATCAAATTTGGATTTAACGAACTAAAATCAGTTTAATCAATCTTCTTTATGCACTTTAGAGAGAGTAAGAAAGAGAGTTGCTCCTATTTGTCACTAGCCTCATTCACAATTTGCATTTTCATTTCCTTCACCTCTCTTAGATCATTGCAAGGGAAGGTGGCTTTATAACTTGATTTTCAACAATCCAACTAGATTAAGTAGAATTTCAGCAGGAGCAAACCCTTAAGAGTAGTTTGCAATTTATTCAACTTTAAACCAATAACTTTAAACCAATTTAACTTCCAAGCTAAGAACAAATTTTGGAGGAGAAGAAAAAGAATGAAAATAAGTTGGGATGAAAAAGTTTTATTGAATTGAATTTGAATTTAATATCGGTGAAAATTTTTTAGAGGCTTGCAAATATCAGTCAGGTTCAATACCCATCAGCAAATCAAAAGCCTTCCATATCAGTGAAAAGGTTTGAGTGACTTGCAAATTTCAGCAAGATTCAATACCCATTAGAAAATCCAAAGCCCTCCATATCGGTGAAATGTTTCGAGTGGCTTACAAAATTCAATCATGTTCAATGCCCATTAGAAAATCCAAAGTAAACCAACTTCCAAGCTAACTCAGCTCCAAAATCTAAACTCTCAAAGTAACATTTAATACTTCCATATCTATTTGTAAAATATCAATAATATCTTAAAATGACAAAGTTAAGCAAAAAATTAGCTTTCAAAGTATACTAGGGCTACATTCCTCAATGTTTTCGAGTAGGAGATGAATCAAAGGATGAGAAATATGGTTCAGAGGTCTTTTTACATCGATCTCATCGTTGCCTTCCCTACTAGCTTTGCCACCGATCGAGAGCAGAAGATAAGTGAAATCTCTGATCTGAGAGAGAGTTGAGGGAGTGACGAACTCGGTATGCTATAGAGTAGAAAATGGAAGGGAACAACATGTAGAATCTTGCCCTTATTGGGCGATCGAAGCAATACAGAAGGGAGCAAATTGATTTTTTAGGAGGGGCAAAATACCTAAGTAGCTCGCCTCGTACTAATTAAGATCTGAAACTAGAGAGGGGAGGGGGGTTGTCACTACTATATACAACTATTACAACTAGGTCGTTAATATACTTCTGTAATTTCTTTTTTTTTTAATTTAGAGAAAAAGCTCGCCTCGTACTAATTAAGATCTGAAACTAGAGATGGGAGGGGGGTTGTCACTACTATATACGACTATTACAACTAGGTCATTAATATACTTCTGTAATTTCTTTTTTTTTTTTAATTTAGAGAAAAGTGAACATATGTATTCACAAATATATAGTGAATTACTACGATTATGCTAAATTTTGTGGCTTTTATCCTATATAGGTTTTTCCACATAAAAATTGTGGTGTCTCCTCATATTACTTCTCTATTATCTATATATATGTTAGATTTTCATGCACCATTGAGATGTTATTTTATTACTCATGTTGATTACATTTTCATTTCCATATATTCATACCTTGAGCATAGTCGTAGAGTACTAGCACTATTATTCAAAATTTGATAGTATTTTTCTCCTCTAAATGCAAATCATGCAATTGACTTAAAATCAACAAAAAAATCTTCAAAGCACATCGGACCACATTATCAAAAAAATGATTCTCAGTTGAGCGGAAAAAAAGACTTGGCAGAAATATAATAGCCTATAACATATAAAATTGAGAACATTACAATAAAATCAAGAAGAAAAATTTAACTTTTAAGAAATATATATTTCATCCATTAAACATACCAACATCATTTCCATGCTCTCTCCACCATTTCTTTTTGGCCACAGAACACAGTTTAATAAATAAACAAAAACCCTACCCCAGGTGTAAATATAACAAATTACCCATCGAACCCCACAGAGAAAATCGAAATTACAAAACAAACCTCAACTTAGCTTGCTATCGACCCCTCCCTCCCCATAAAAATAGACCTTCTTCCGGCGCTCGGCCCGGCCCAACCCACAAATCACAATGAAGCACGCCGCGTAAATCCCGTGCACCTTCCAGTTCGCCCGAGGAGCTTCTCCCGCCGGCCCTCAACCCGATCCCCTGCGCGCCCAAGTACACCAAATAGCCAAAAGTCTGAACCGCCTGCGTCCACGCGTAAGCGTTCGGTGACGCGGCGTAGAAAAACCAGAGGGGCTCGAGCCCCGTCACCAGGGCCGTGAGCGAGAGCGTG
Organism: Phalaenopsis equestris; assembly: GCF_001263595.1. Lineage (NCBI taxonomy): Eukaryota > Viridiplantae > Streptophyta > Magnoliopsida > Asparagales > Orchidaceae > Phalaenopsis > Phalaenopsis equestris. The sequence continues at coordinate 488,748 of NW_018164689.1, forward strand.
GTGAAGTAGATGGCGAGGTACGCCTGAACGAAGAGAAGAGAGCGGTGGAGGGAGGCGCAGCGGAGGAGGTGGCGGAAGACGGCGGCGAGCAGAAACAGGGGGAGGAGGAGGACGGCGGAGGAAGCCGCGTAGGCGATCGACGGGGCGTATCGGTTTCCGACGAAGGGTTTTACGCCGGCGGTGATATCGCGGTGGGTTTTGGAGAGGTAGTGCTTCGAGGTGGCGGAAAGCTTCTCGAGGTCGGGGAGGATGGCGGAGTGGAGGCGAGAGGGGAGATCGCGGAAGTCGGAGATGAGGTCGTCGTCGGAGCCGGTGGTGGTGATGTCGGTGTCGTCGAGCAAGTCGGCCGGTGAAGTTTGGGGTTTCAGTTTGGGAATGGATTGGGATTTGGAAGGAAGTGGTTTCAGGTAATTGATTTGCCCTGTTTTGGTGGAATTGGATTTGGTGGTGTTTTTCTTTGTGTTGCTAATGGTTTTATTAAGCTGATTGGCGGTTTTTTTTAGCTTGGATTTGGTGGGAGAGGTGGTGGCGGAGGAGAGAATTTTGGTGAGTATGGATGAAGAAGAAGAAGAGGAATTTGCTGTGTTGGATTTGAGGGGTTTGGTTTTGTTCTTAGCTTCTGGGAGTTGTGATATGGGTTTGTTTTTGGGAGGGGGTTTTGATTTGGGAATGGGAGAATCGTTGGGATCTTCTTCGGTGTTGGAGGAATGTAGGTTTCTTCTGTGAAGGAGATTGCGGTGTGAAGATAGGGGGATGGGAAGGGAGAGGGAGAAGAAGAGGAGGAGGAGGAGGAGGGCGGCGGTGGTTGGCGACGGAGAGAAGAGGAAAGATGGCATTTTTTTGAAAAGGTAGATCTGATAAAAGATTGGATTTTGGGACAGGGGGCGAAGATGGTGAATGGAAATGTGGCTTTATAAAAGGGAGAGAGAGTTGCAGATTCACAGGGAGGATGGGGACAGAGGGTGGAAATCGGGATGAAGACGATGAAGATTAGTGAAGGTGAAGAATGTTGACTGCTGCCGAAATGTACAAATTGATGAGCTGTTGGGAATTTTGGTTCAAAAGAAATTAATATAATATCATTATTTTATTTTCTTAATAAAAAAACAATAAATTATATAATATATCAGAAAATACTTGTATAATTTTGACTGAAATGAATTTTAAAAACATTATGTTCAATTTAGGATCAGTGCTTTATAATAATTTTTAGACTCATCGTTACTTAAAATTACATCATTATATATTAAGCAATTTTTTTATAATGATAAAATTTAGTCTAATTTTATTATTCAATTGTCATTTTAAATAATACTTAAATTCAATGGCTTATCAACAATTGTTGGTGATGAAATTATCTGTGGATCATTTTAATTTTTTATAATTTATATCATTTATATGAACAAAAAAATGATTGGATAACATAAATGCTATAATAAAGTGAAATTTTACTAATTTCATTTTACAAGTCAAAATCGTTGAATATATTTTAATATACTTTGAACCATAGATTAATTTGTTTAGAAATGTCTGCATTTTAAAATCATAATTTGATATCTAGGAGCCATATATATCAATATATAATTTTTAGTGTTTTTAAAATATATTGATTATTATTTAGAGTTATCTGTAACTATACCTAACGAATAGAGTACAAGACAAGAGAAAGAGATGAAGAAAGAGAGACACATGGAGAAGAGTGCACAGTAAATAAACTAATATGGAGGTAATTCAAGTCTTTCTGGGCCTCTCGGACCTATTTTATTCATAAAATGATCTCATATTTATAGGGGAAAATGTACAATATCTAAAGTTACATGTTTGCCTCTATTTTGATAGGGGCGTCGTAGGGGTATTTATGATATTTTAGATGTATCTGCGGGTCTTCTGATTGTCCAGACCATAAGGCATCTGGGCTGTCAATCATCCAGGCTGTGGGCGGTCTATGTTGAGGTCGTTCGGGCTGTTGGTCATCCAAGTTGTGGCCATCCAGACTATGGGTTGTTGAGGTTACTAGTCATCAAGGTTGTTGGTCGTCCTGACTGTGAGTTGTTTCTCTGAAAAATTGAGTCTGACATATTTTTATTATATATTTTTTAGTTCATAATTCTCTTATCCCTTAAAAAAACTGTGAAAATAATAAGAGAATTATAAAAATGAAACAAAAATTGCAAGTCTTTCCAAATATAAGTCAAAATTTTATTTACATAAGAATGAGCAGTGATTTTGGAAGTTGTTCTAAAGTTGAGTGACTGAATGGACCTGAAAAAGATGATGGAGTGAGTTTGAGATGCTATCACGTAACCTAGGTCTTACACGACACATGTTTCGGTCGATCAATAAGGTCGTAGTTTTGGATATGCCATGACTTACGCCAGACATATTAAGTGGATATTGTCACAGTCTTTTGCAGGGATGACTATCCAAACTCGTTGTTGGGTTGATTTGCATCCTGCTCACTGCAGATCATTTCACTAATTGATAATATACTACCTTTAGAGCTTGACTTAGACCAAGCTAGAAGAGACAAATGTTTATCAATGCTTGAGTGTTGTGGGTGGAATATTCGAGTAGACTCCAAAAAATTTTGACCACTTCCACCATACTTTTTAGAAACTTTCTTGTGATGGGCAAGTTCCCAGCGTGTTTGTGGCAAACTTGTTATATCCATATTAATGAAAAAAAAAACTTAATGAAAGAATAAGGAGGGTTGTGAGATATTTTCCTTGAAGTTTCATCGATAAACTTTTTTTGTTAGTTGATCGTCTGAGTTGTTGGTCATCCAAGCTACGGGTCATCTAGGCTTTTGGTCGTTCAGGCTACGAATCATCTAGAATGTTGGTCCTCCTGGCTACTGGTTGTTCATGCTGAGTTGATTGGGTCCTAGCCTGGACGAACCTTAGCTAGTCAGGACGAATATGATCCTCGGCTCTTCTCCTTCTATTGCTTCTCTTCTCATTTGTGACATGATCCACACTAATCGCGCCTTTTAAAATATTCAATCGTGGTCTGTTAGTGAATCACACCCATGGAATAGAGTGTAAGACAGGAGAGAGATAGAGAGGTAGAGAGAGAAGAGTTCATAGTAAATGAACATTAATACGGGGTACTTGGAGCATTCCCATGCTTCTTAAATCTGTTTTATTCATAAAATGATATCCTATTTATAGGGGACAAGGTACAATTTCTAAAGTTACATATTTACCCTTATTTAATGGGGGCATTACAAAAGTATTTCAAACATTTTGCATATATGAACTTGTCATCCAGGTTGTGTGTTATCTAGGCTACAGGTTGTTTAGGTTGCGGTAGTTTAACCTGGTGGTCAAGGTTGCGGGTCTTTCAGGCTTTTGGTGGTCAAGGATGCAGGTTGTCTAGTCTACGGGCTGTCCATGCTGAGGGTCATTTAAGTTAATAATCACCTAGGTAACTAGTCATGCAGGAAGCTATTCATATATGTTGTGAGTTATTTAGGTTGCAGGCCATTCAGGTTGCTGATAGTTTTGACAACGAGTCATCCAGACTATCGGTTGTCAATCCTGAATGTCGGTCATCCTGACTGCATGCTGTCCCTTTGAGAGGCTCAACTTAACATTATTTTTATTATACAAATTTTAATTCCCTGATTCTCTTCTCTTTAAAAGGAAACTATATAAATAATAAGAAAATTATAAAAATAAAACAAAAATTGCTCGTTTCTCTAAATACAAGTCAATTTTTTTTTGAATTAAGAATGTGTGGTAATTTTTTGAAAAAGTTCGAAGGCCGAGTGACTATATGGGACTAGAAAAGCTAATGGATTGAGTTTGAGATGCTATCACCGAACCCATGTCTTTTGCCACTCATGTCACAATTACTTTATTAGATCGTTGTGTTTGAAGGGCCCAACCTTACACTAGATGTATTAAACAGATCTTCTTGTAGTATTTATGGGTTATTTGTTCAGACTGGATGTTAGGGTAATTTTCATTCTTCTCACTGTAGATCTCGCAGTAAATAGATAGGGAACCACATTTAGAACTTGAACTATGTCGAGTTGGGAGACATAGGATTTTATTGATGCTTGGGTGATCCCGACACAATTTGTGCATGCTTAATGTACAATTACTTCAATTCAAATCTCAGACAATGACACCAAAAAATTGAATCCCACTACCCGTATGTGCTTGCACCCTTAATTCTTGACTGAGTACTATTTAACAAATAATTATCTTTTTTCTCCACAATTCAATTTTACACACTAGGGATACTACACAAATACACAGGGATACTACACAAGTACACATATCGTTTCAAGTAATATAGGAATTTCTTTTAATCCCCAAGTATTAATCCCACGGGGAAGAAAAAAACTCTTTTTATTGACTAAGTAAAATTCTACTTAAACTGCAGACAAATTATCTAGGAATTAAGGTCGAAGTTGTTTGTATATAAAGAAGTAACTAATACTTATAAATTATATTTCTAAACTTAGAGAAATGCAAAATATTTTTAAACTAGTTTTATGTAGAAGAGTTGATCCCCGACAATTATAGTTGTGCAAAATTTATAAAGTTGACTCCGCTTTGCAACGACGTCAAAAACTTGTTGCATTAATTTATGAATAGGAAATTTAAATAATTTATGTTGTGATTCTACGCAAGTATACGTATCGTTATCAAGTAATACATGAGTTTCTGTTTAAGCCTCAAATGTTGAATTTTTATTTAAGCCCCAAATATCTATCTCACGAGGAAGGTTTAAATTCAAAATGATAAATTAACTAAGAAACTCACAACAATAAAATAAAAATACTGTCACTAATTTTGAATATTTAAGGTACTATCAAAATTAAGTTATTAACTATTGGCAAAATTGTAATGCAAAGTTAAACAGTAACTACCAAACTATGTTTATGTGATGAAGTTATCTAATATGAAAAAACATCTTTCCCCACAACAATGAGTTTTGGTTAAATGAGATGAGATAAATGGTTTAAATCTATATTGTGCCAAATATGAATAATTTTAATTCTCTACTCTTATTCAGTGTTATAGAGAATCATTGGCTAATCTCAGGTTTAGTCCCTAAATCCGTGGTTAGGCTGGGAGGATACTGTCTCTCACTCCAGAGTTCCCACTTCCCTTTCCCTAAAGGCTAACACTCGCTTTAGATTTTAAACACTAAGACCAAATTGAGAATTTTTATTTATTTGCACTTAATTCTATGAATGAAACACTCCTCCATGGAATTAAATGTGATTATCACTCTATTATAGAACTCATATTCCATTTTTCGGATCATACGTTTCACAACAGATTTTAACATTTCAATTGTCCATATCAAAAGTAAATTAAGAACAGAGTGGAAAAACCATCACAATTTATTTTATATTTTAAAATTTGCACATCCAAATTATCTTTTCATTTCACCATATCTCATAGTAGGGATAAAGATAAAGAAAACCACTCAAACTTCATGAGAAAGATACGACAAAACACAAATTTCATATATAAATGAAAGTTCATACAACAATAATAAACAAACAACACTTATCTGAAACTCTGTCTTAAAGAAAATCCATTGTAACATCTCTTAGACTCTTTCTCTCTTTACAAGACTCTTGATTATTTCTTATAATATATAAGGAAGAAAAAATCTCTCCCTTCTCTCCCTCTCCAACAATTCTTAGAAAAGAATTCGCACTTACACTCACCACAAAACTTAAAGAACTAACAAAAAACTTTAAGGAACTAAAGGACTATTGGACACAAGGTGGGGGGGGAGGGTGGGGGGGGGGGGGGCGCTTTTTCTGATCAATTTTTACTCTAAATATAGCCTAATGTCGGTTTTTCAAGAGGTGCATCCAAAAACTCTTCAAAAAGTGTCCAAATTCATTGAATCTTCTAGAAATAGGCCTTGCATCAACATTGGTGCAGTTGAAGCCCATTCTAGCGCCGTTGGCGCCAACGACCCTTTAATTAATTCGGTGTTTTATGTCAAATGACACCATCGGCACCCAGTCTGGCACCGTCGGTGCTGAACATTTCTTCTAAAACTCCATTTTGACTCCAAATTCCATTCATTTTGCCTCCTTTTTGCTTCAAGTGCTAAAAATCAACAACCTGCAATAAAACAAAAAAAAAAATATACAATCCTTTAAAGTGTAATATCACAAAAAATAAGTATATAATATAGGTCTAAAAATGCATATATTTTTGGTGAATCAAAATCCCCCAAACTTAAATATTACTTGTCCTCAAGTAACTCCTTTACTACATAAAAATATGACTTATGGTAAAAAATTTTAACTTCTAGATTTTTATATTTTGATCTACTAAATATAATAGCATAACTTAAGAAAGATTTAAAATAACTCCAGTTATATACGAATATCTAGCAGTCAAGTCTAGGTTTTCTGATTCTCTATTCTTTCCAAGGAAAATTGCAAATTGTCTTATTAAAGCCATTAGAATATCCATATGAAAAAGAACTTTAAGAAAACTTTATTAGTAAATATGTTAATACTTAAATACAAGTTTAGAGAATGTAACCAAGCATTCTTCCTTAAATTTTTGATTAGGCATCTCCTTAAGCTTCTCCTCACATCTTTTTCTTTTTTTTTCTTTTAGGATCATTTTTAATCCTTTTTCTTTTCTCTTTTTTTTTATGTGAGGATTACTATATCTGGATAGCCTTTAATGATTTTGAACTTCACTATCCTCCTCTTAAAGTTGAAAACTTTTCACATTCCCTCACTTTATAAATTCTTATTAGCTTTGAAGATTTTTCATAAAGTTTTATTCTTTTCTTCTTACATGAAGCTCTAAGATTCTTAATACTTCAAAAATACAAATTCTTTTACTTACAATGAAAAAATCATAGTCTTATTCTTTCATACCAAATACCTTAATCTAAAAAATTAACCTTTATTATTAAAACTTTTTATTTATGTTTACTATATATTTAGAAACACAAATATAATTATATAAAGTCACCCTCTAATTCCAAAAGCCATGTTAAATTAAAATTTTTGAAAATATAGCTAATTGAGTACAAATAAAATTAAGTTTCTTTCTTTAAAAAGGAATTTTTCTTTCCCCCCAAACTTAAATTTTTAGAAGATTTAGCATCAAATGAGTAAAAAAAAAATTAAGTTTCTTTCTTTAAAATGGAATTTTTCTTTCCCCCAAAACTTAAATTTCTTTTTAAAATATTTTGCATGAAAAACTTTAAAAATATAAGGAGAAAGAAAATATTTAATATATAAGGAAATGACTTACCCGTTGATGGTTCTGATATTGAAACTTAACTCTGAAATATTGTAGGTGCTAATATGAAAAGCTACAATACTCAAAACATTAAATAACACATAATACATATAAAAAATTGTTGAGAAAGAGTTAACTACAAATACATTCAACAAATTACTAAAAACTAACAACATTACTAAAATAAATTTTAATGCAAAAACAATTTTACAACCTACTGTAACCTCTAAAACAAAGTATCACACTCTAAAAAACAAAAAATAATAACAATAAAGTACAACCAACTATAACCTAAACAAAAGATCAAACTATGACTAAGTAAACATCACCAGCCATCATCATCATCATCTTCTTCTTCTACATCAAAGTTTTATTGTTGATACGAGATAAAGATAGGGTGACTAGGAAACTGAACTGATGAACTGAGTGGTCTGAGTGGTCACCCCTCATGTTTCTAACCATCGCATCATCATAAGCAACATCATACTCAAAATTATGTTTTGTCAATTGTCATTATGCGCATTTCTGGCCTCTATATTTTTCATCTTGCTTTCCATCCTTAAGATATCTCCCTGTTGGATCATCATCTCCTCCATAACTCCCTGAAGAGTAGGGGTACTAGAAGTAGAAGTAGAAGTAGAAGGAATATCCCTACTATCCCTACTCTTACTTCCAAATCTCCATCCAACATGAGATTCATAAGTTTTAATCTTTGCAGGCCCAATAGGTTTTAGAGGTTCAATCCTTTCCTCATCCATTCCAAAATCAACTCCTGCTGCTCACATAATGTAAAAATTAGGGCAGGGTGTGCTAGTCCACCAGTCGTCTCACCCAAAGCAATAGAACAAGTGTTTCTATAAATAATATAACCTACATTTATCCTACTCATCTGTTGAATACAGAAGTTCATGATGACTCTATGTCTAATAACTTTGTTATGGTGGTACATAGGTATCATTCTGGCCGATATAAAATAATGCCAGACCTTGGAGACTACATTTAACATAGAAAGAGGGAAGTTTACCTTAACATTATTCTACTTCCAAGCTCCTTTCCCATCAGTAAGAAATGAAATAACTTCCTCCAGGGCCTCATTTGTAGCAGAGAAAGCTTTGAACTGACAACTATATACGTCCTCCAATTGATAAAATTCATTAATTCTCCTTGTGGTGAATTCAACCATTTTTCCACGAACATAGACGTGGTCATCAGAAGTTTCTTTAAAATTGGCATAGAACTCCATGACTACACCAATAGTAGCCTTGGCAGTAAAGTAACATAAATTCTTCTACTGACGAGCTACAATCAATCTCTCGACTTCACCACCTAGATTTTTGAAAGCTCGATCATGAATTACTTTCTTTGTTGCAAGTAGACTATTGAAACAAATGTTAGCTTTGTAATTGACAAATTTTTTAATTGACAAATTTTTTATCATACAAATTTTTTATCATCAAAATCCACTTTCTTCTTCCCTTTGCTCATTCTCGGTGTCATGGTAATCTAAGAAAAATTGATAAAATCCAAAGAAGTTCCTAAAATTCTGAAAATTGTAATGTGGAACGTTCTAAACTTAAATCTACTAAGTAAGAGTTTTTCATCAAAGGATTTTTTTAAAATCTTCCCAAAAACTTCAAAATTTCATATCTCAGCAATGTAAGAGAAATCATTGGTGAAAATAAAAAATTTTACGTTCAAAGTATAGCTCTTACCAAGAGAAGATGAAATCCAAACTTCTTTTTCCTTCAAATCGCCTCAAATCCAAGCACTAATAAGCCCTATGTGCACAAACCGGAGGTTGAAGGTAACCGAAGGGGTAAAAATGATATTTTTACGGTGTAAATTGTGAAATTTAAAGGATCTGAGCACTTTTGGGTCGAGGGCGCCATCGCGCCAGAGCCTAAAATTTGAAATATTTTTATTTTTTGTAATTTCAATTTTCTTTCAATTCACTCCAGAGTCTAATTAGTCTTTTTAAAGACTAATATTCATCCTAAAATAATTCACAAACAAGTATTTTTACAAACAATACCAAACTAATTTTTATATATGAATATTCAAATTTTACAAACACACATCTTTAATCACACTCACACATACATAAAGCAAACCAACTATAATTCAGCGTCAAAATCAAGCCACAACACTAGAACGCTGAAAACTAAACTAAACATACAATTGAAGTTTTATGAGTTTAAAGCAAAGTAAATCCAACACAATCACATTAAAAAAATAATTAATTTAAAACAATAGAGAGTCCAACTTCTTCAATTATTCCTCTTCATCTTCAGTACTTTCTCCTCCTCTAATATCTCCCATAGACTGATAATGGGTGTACAAGTTGTAGAAGGGTTAGTACGAGAATTGATCAGTCAAATTTTCATCGATCCATCCATTTTTCTTGAACATCTACACCAAACCTTCTTCAATTGTTCCAATATGATCAAAGTTGTCCTTCATTCTCCAATCTAAGTGATCAAAAAGGTAATTAAGATTTCCTATTACATTCATGATAATCTGAAGAGATTGACTGCAAAGTAAGAAGATTGTAGAAGGATGCCCCAGTCCATATATAGACCCATTCATATTAATACCCATAATAGATTTGAAAATAATTGATCCCACATCAATGGGTTTTCCCATTTGAATGCAATAGGTTAAAATTGCATTTTCTTTTGTAACTCTACTAATTTTCATTATAGGGAGTAATTTTGCAGAGATGAAGAAATTTCATTGTTTAGATATCAGATTAATTAGTGAGGTAGAGAAACTAACGTACTCCTCATCTCTGATATCCCAATTATCATTTTCATCCATCAGAAATTGGTATACATCATGCATCATATCTTTTGTTGGGATAAAATTTGTCTAATGATAGATTGACATGCTTTCTATCATATACAAATCATTAATTCGAGGGGGAGTAAATGGTACACCCTTACGTTGAATGAAGAAAACTCCTTGGGTAATTCCATGTAAGTTAGCATAGAATTTCCATAGAATTCCTTTACCACTGGAACAACTACTGCAACGGTAGTGTAACATAGAACTTCCTAACGTCTCTATATTATGATTTTCTCAATCTGTGAACTTGGATTACTCAATCCATGATTGACAAAGCCTCTCTCCTTGATAAGTCTCTTCTTAGTGATGACTTTGTCGTATAATCTTTGCGCGTCAAAATTGAAAAACTTTCTTCTATTCAAAACTCCATACCTTGAAGTATTTATGGAATTGGAAGCCATGGATTTCAAAATCTGGAAGTTTCTGGTCATCCAAAGTGATTTTCTTGCCTTTAAAAACACCTATAGGCAGATATTTTGGAGTGCAATCCCGCCAAAGTCTGCCAAATTCATCATGAACCGCAGGAACTACTCTGGGCACTGTCGGCACTCTCGATGGCACTGTCGGCGCCCATTCTAGTGTCGTCGACGCCAGAGGCCAATATTGTGTCGCTTCTCTTTTGGTTCAATTCAATTCCAATTTTTTTTCCAATACCAATATTTGTCTTGATTTATGATATATAAAATTGTGTAGGATTTTAAGATATTATTATTTTCTAATATATATAGAACACTTATTAAACAAAATAATAAGATATATAAATAAATACCGAAGGTACTGTCAGCGCTATGGTCAAGTTAGCGAGCACCGTCGACGCCAGAAGCCAAAATCGCGAGCGACTTTTCATTTTTTGTTCAATTCGATTCCAAATTTTCCTCTAATACCAATATTTGTCTTAATTTTCAATATATAAAATTGTGTAGGATTATTATGTCTTAATATATAAAACACTTATCAAATAAAATAGTAATGCATAGATATATATATATTTATATATATATATATATGGGTTACCTCCCACAAAACGTTTGGTTTAACGTCATCAGCCCGCGTACCATTGTTTAATCAGGATGGCTCAACATCAAAATTTCTTTAAATTGTGGCATGTGCCCTTCATAATAATGTTTTAATTGATGTCCATTAACTTTAAATATCTTTAGAATTTAGGATCTTTAATAACAACAGTTTCATAATGATAGACTTTAATCACTTTAAATGGTCCTAACCATCTAGATTTCAGTTTTCCTGGAAATAATCTCAATCTTATATTATATAATAAAACTTCTTGTCTAAGTTCTTCTTAATAATCTTCTGATCATGCCATATTTTCATTTTCTCTTTATAGATTTTTGCATTATCGTATGCTTCATTTCTAATCTCCTCAAGTTCATTGAGTTGCAATAATTTTTTCTCACCAACATCTTTTAGATTAAAATTAAATTCCTTAATAGACTAAAATGCTTTATGCTCCAATTCTACTAATAAGTGGCATGTTTTCCAAAATAAGTTTGTATGAGGACATTCCAATATGAGACTTATAAGCAGTCCAATAAACTCATAGTACAGTATATAATCTAGCAGAACAATCGAATTTATAAGGATTTATAGCTTTTCTCTAAAATTCATTTTACTTCACGATTTGATATTTCTGCTAGACCGCTAGTCTAAGGATGATAAGCAGTAGAGAATCTATGCATAATATTATATTTTCTAATCAATTTCTTGATTCTCTTATACCTAAAATGGGATCCTCCATCTGTAATAATCAGCATTTCATATCTTGTAAAAATATTTTTATTTAAAAATTTATAAACACTCTGAGCATCACATTTAGGTACAATAATAACTTCAATCCAATTGGACATATAATCAACAACAATCGATATATATAAATTTCCAAATGAAGGTATATATGGTCCCATAAAATCTAATCCCCACACATAAAAAGTTTTAACTTCTAATGTGTAATTTAGAGACATTTCATTTCTTCTGGAAATATTTCCTACTTGCGGACAATGATCACATGTTTTAATATGTTCATTAACATCTATAAAAAGAATAGGCCAATAAAATCCAGCTTGCAAAATTTTATGTGCAGTTCTATTTGTACTAAAATGTCCTCCAAATTCAGAATCATGACATCATTCAATTATTTGTTGAGTTTCTTCGTAAGACACACATCTTCTAATAATTAGATCTTTACACTATTTATATAAATGTGAGTCATCTCAAAAATAAAATTTTGAATCATGAATAAATTTTTTTAATTGTTGATTCTTAACATCTAGTGGTAGAATATCACTCACAATATAATTTACTATATTAGTATACCATGGTCTATCCTTTATATCAATATTATACAATTGTTCATCAAGGACAGTTTATAAAATTTCATTTACAAAATTAATTACTATTTCTTGTTTTAGTCTAAAAAAAGATCAGCTATTTGATTACATTTCCCTTTCTATCAACTACCGTAAAATAGAACTCTTGTAGCAGAAGTATCCATCTAATTAATCTTGGTTTAGCATCCTTCTTTTGCATCAAATATTTGATAGCAAAATGATTAGATTTGGCTCCAATTAAGTAAGGTCTAAACTTATCAAAGGCATATACAATAGCTAATAACTCTTTTTCAGTAGTGGTGTAATTGATTTGAGCATCATTAAGTGTTTTACTAGCATAATATATTACTTTAAAAACGTTATTGCTTTGTCCTAAAACAACTCCAATAGCATAATCACTAGTATCACACATTATTTCAAATGACTTCTCTCAATCAGGTGGAACTATTATAGGTGCAGCGATTAACTTTTCTTTTAACAGTTCAAATGTTTTTATGCATTCCTCATTAAAATTAAATTTCATATCTTTTTGTAAGAGTTGGCATAATGACTTAGTTATTTTTGAAAATTTTTTTATATAATGCATGTAGAAACCAATATGTCCTAGAAAAATTCTCACCCCTCTAACCATAGTAGGAGGTGGTAATTTCTCAATACCTTAAATTTTAGCTAGATCTACTTCAATGCCATTTTCAGAAATTTTATGTCCAAGTACAATTCCTCATGCAACCATAAATTGATATTTTTCCCAATTTAGTACTAAGTTGATTTTTTCACATAATTCCATAAATTTTTCTAAATTATTTAAATATAATTTAAATGAAGTTCTGAATATAGAAAAATCATCCATAAATACTTCCATTCCACGTTCAATTAAATTACTAAAAATTGACATCATACATCTTTGAAATGTCGCAAGTGCGTTACATAGTCCAAAAAGAATTATACGAAAATCAAATGTTCCATAAGGGATTGTAAATATTGTTTTCTCTTAATCCTCAAGAGCAATTAGAATTTGGTGATACCTGGTATATCCATATTGAAAACAGTAATATTTGTTTCTAACTTTGTTTCCAACCAATCTATCCAACATTTAGTCTAGAAAAGGTAAAGGAAAGTGATCTTTCCTGATGACCATGTTTAATTTTGTATAGTCTATACAAATTCGCCAACCAGTAACTTGTCTTATTGGAATTAATTCTTTTTTCTCATTTACTTCAACGTTCAATCCTCCTTTCTTTGGAACACAGTGAATTGGGCTCACCCAATTACTATCTATGATAGGATATATAATTCCAGCATCTAACTTTTTTTTAATAACTTCTTTCATTATTGGGTTTAATCTCCTTTGAGAATCAACTTTAGGTTTGTATTGTTCATCTAATAGAATTATGTGCATACAAATTGAAGGATTGATTCCTTTAATATCTGCTAAAGTTTATCTAAAAGACTTTTCATACTTTTTCAACATTTCCATTAACTTTTCTTCCTGAATTTTTGTTAACTCGGAAGATATAATAACAGGTAATGTAGGTGATTCTCCTAAAAATAGATACTTTAAATGGGCAGGTAATATTTTTAAGTCAAGTTCAAGTGGTTTAATACTTGAATGAATAAGATTTTTACTATTGTTTTCCAACAAGTCTAACGTTTCAAATTTGCCCTGAATATAATCCAAATCTTCTTCTTTAACTTCATCTTCATTTTCAAAAATTTCTCCTTACTTAAATTTATCTTCAAATTCTTTCTTAAACTGTTCATTACTTAAATACTCAGCTACTTCCATCTTGAAAGATTCATTATCAAACATTCCCTTAAATTGCTCATTACTCAGATAATCAGTAACTTCCATCCTAAAACATTCATTATCTCTTTCTATTGCAGGATATTTCATAGCTTTTGCAATATTAAATGTTATTTTTTTATCATTAACTCTCATTATTAATTATCCTTTTTTGCACATCTATCATATTTCTCCCTGTTGTAAGAAATGGTATCCCCAAAATAATATGAATCTCTTTATATTCCTTCATATCTAATACGATAAAGTCTATAGGAAAAATAAATTTATCCACTTTCACTAATACATCTTCTATAACTCCTTTAGGATAAGTTATTGATCGATTAGTTAATTGAAGAGTTACAGTAGTAGAGGAAATTTCTTCTAAATCTAAACGCTTAAAAATTGATAGAGGCGTTAGGTTAATACTAGCTCCTAGATTACATAAGGCTTTTCCGAAAAATTTTTCACCAATAACATAAGGTATAGTAAAACTATCGGAATCTTTTAATTTTTCAGGAAGCTTTTTCTGAATAATAGCACTACACTCTTCACTAAGTGCAGCGATCTCGTGATCTACAAACTTCCTTTTCTTGTTTAGTATATCCATAAATTTCACATAACTTGACATTTGTTCCAAAGCCTCAATGAAAAGAATATTTATCATTAATTTTTTAAAGATTTCCAAAAAATTTGTAAATTGTTTATCTTTATTCTTCTGCTTCAATCGTTGAGGAAACAGAGGTGGTGGTTTTTCTAAAGGAACTTGTATTGGTTCTTTTTCATTGTGGTCGCTTTCAATCTCTTGCTTCTCCTCCTCTACTTTAGCTTCTTTTTGGATTTTTGTTTCCACTTCTTTTCCACTTCATAATTGAATAGCTTTAGTTTTCTCCTTATTCTGATCATTTGGATTAACTTCCACAGTGATAGAAAGAATTCCTGAAAGTCTGTTACTAAGTGCAGTACCTATATATCCTAATTGATTTTTAATATTTCTAATAACAACCCCTTGATTTTGTATTTGATTTCCCATATTCAACATTATTTCTTCCATAGTCAACTTCTTTTCCTTAACTTGTGGGTTAGGGTTAGAGTTAAATCCAGGAGGATAATAAGGTCGATAGTTAGTATTTCCTTTGTTATTTGAATTTCATAAGGGGTTCACCTAATTATTATATTTATTCCAACTAAAATTAGGGTGATTTTTTCATCCAAGGTTATAATAATTAGAATATGGATTATTATTTTGATTATTTATAGCATTCAAAGTTTTATAAGATGACTGAGTATCAATTATATGTCCTAGTGAATTTTCCTCTAATACTGATGGTATTTGAGAATAGTTCACTCCAATTTGATCAATCTTTTTAGATATAGCGACAATTTGAGATGCTAAAATAAACATCACATCAGAATCATGAATACTAGCTACTCTCTTAGGATTTTCCCATTCATAAGGTCATTGAAAATTATTAGTAGTCATTTCCTCTATTAAAGAGTATGCTTCATCAAAAGGTTTTGATATTATTGATCCACCTGCAGCAACATCTATAATAGATCTAAGTGATCCTACTAATTCATTGTAAAAAGTTTAAATTATTAACCAATATGTAAAAGCATGGTGTGGACATTTCCTAAGGAGATCTTTAACTCTTTTCCAGGCTTCATATATCGATTCCCCTTCAAACTGACAAAAATATGTAATATCATTTCAAAGCTTAACAAGTTTTTGAGGGTAGAAATTATTTAGCCAAAAATTTTTGTGATAGTTCTCCCCAAGTTCTGATATATCAGATGCTAATGAATTTAACCAAGCTTTAGCTTTATCCCTTAATGAAAAAGGAAAAAGTCTGAGCCTGACAACATCATTAGACACTTCATCATATTTAAAAGTAGCACATATTTCAAGAAAACTAGCAAGATGTAAGTTAGGATCTTCAATAGGTGTTCCTACAAACTAATTATTTTGTATCATTTGGATAATAGCAGATTTAAACTCAAATAAATTAGCAGCAACATCAGAATTTTAAATAGTCAAGTGAAGTTCATATGCTGTAGGATTAACATATTCTTTTAATCTTTGTCAATTTTCATTTATTTGATTATCTAAGTTATTCGTCATTCTGTTCAAATTTTTAATTTCTTTTTTTTTGTTTTCAAACTTTTCTAATAGTACGTTCTAATTCTGAATAGTAAGGTACTAAACCTTCAAATCCAATACTACGCATAAACAAATATAATAAGGAAAGAAAAATTTCTTAAAAATACTATTTAATATATATAATATTTTAATGATTTAATTTTTTTTATTTTTAATTCTTAATTTTTAATTTTTATCGCTAATATTCCTAATTTACTAAATCCATTTAATTTACCATTACCTTCCCAGCAACAACGCTTTCTACATAGATGTTTAATGTGATGTATATGATTAGATGCTGCAAAATTTATAAAGTTGACTCCGCTTTGCAACGAAGCCAAAAACTTGATGCGTTATTTTATGAATAAGAAATTTAAGCAATTTATGTTGGGATTCTACGCAAGTTTACGTATTGTTATAAAAAAATACAGGATTTTTTGTTTACACCCTAAATATCGATCCAGGAAGGTTTAAATTCGAAATGATAAATTAAATAGGAACTCACTGTAATAAAATAAAAATACTGTCACTAATTTTGATTATTTAAGGTACTATCAGGACTAAGTTATTAACTACTAGCAAAATTGTAATGCAAAGTTAAACAGTGATTACCAAACTATGTTTATGTGATGAAGTTATCTAATCTAAAAAGATCTTTCCCACTACAATGAGTTTTTGGTTAAATAAGATGAGATAAATGGTTTAAATCTGTATTATGCCAAATAGGAACAATTTTAATTCTCTACCCTTATTCAGTGTTATAGAGAATTGTTGGCTAATCTCAACTTTAGTCCCTAAATCCACTTGTTTTAGTTTTTAAACACTAAGACCAAATTGGGGATTTTAGTCTGTCACCCTAAAATCTCTCATTCTACGCCCAACAATGTATATTTTTCTATTTATTTACACTTAATTCCATGAGCAAAACACTCCTCCATGGAATTAAATGTGATTCCCACTCTATTATAGAATTCATCTTCTATTTCCTAGATCATATGTTTCACAACAGATTGCCAGATCGAAAAGTAAATTAAGAATGGAGTGAAAAAACCATCATAATTTATTTTATATTTTAAAATTTGACACATCCAAATTATCTCTTTATTTCACCATATCTCAGAGAAGGGAGAAAGATGGAGAAAGATAAAGGAAACTACTCATACATCATGAGAAAGATACAACAAAACACAAATTTCATAGCATATATAAAAGAAAGTTCATACAACAATAATAAGTAAACAACACTTATCTGAAACTCTTTCTCAAAACAAATCCCTTATAGCCTCTCTTGGACTCTTTCGCTCTTTACAAGACTCTTGATTTCCTCTTCAAAGAGATAGGGATGAAGAAATCACTCACTTCTCTCCCTCTCTAACAACTCTTAGGAGAAATCACGCTTAGACTCACCACACTAAAAAATACACAAAATGAAACACTCAAGAAAAGTCAATGACACACTAGCCCCCCTTTTACTGATCAAATTTTTCTCTAAATAAAGCATAATTTCAGTTTTCCAAGACGAGTATCCAATAACACTTCAAAAATCATCTAAATTCATTGAATCTTCTAGAAAGTTGCCCAACACCAACATTGGTGCCCTTGGCGCCCGTTGTCCGACTTATTTCTTGTATTTTTTGTCAAATGGCGCCATCGGTGCCCCTGTTGTTCTGGACTCCTCCTTCATGCTGGCATCATCAGCGCCTTGCTGGCACCTTCGACGCTGAGTTTTTCTTCCAAAACTCCATTTTGACTCCAAATTCCATCCATTTTGCTTCTTTTTTGCTTCAATTGATAAAAATCATTAACCTGCAATAAAACATGAAAAAATCTTAAAGCGCAATATCATCAAAAATGAGTTTAAAATATAAAATCTAAAATTGCATATATTTTTGGTGCATCAAAATCCCCCAAACTTAAATGTTACTTGTCTTCAAGTAACTCTTTTACTACAAAAAAATATGACTTATAGTAAAGAATTTAACTTCTAGATTTCCATATTTTGGTCTATTAAATATCATAACATAACTTAAGAAAAAAATTAATAGTAATTCAGGTTATTACTAGAGGTATAAGAATATCTAACTGTCAAGTTTAAGATTGCTGATTTTATCTTCTTTTCAAGGAAAAGTGCAAATTATAATATTAAACCCACTTAGAATATCCATATGAAAAAAAAATTCATGAAAAATTTATTAGTAAATATGCTAATACTTAAACACAAGTTTAGAGAGTGTAGCCAAGCCTTCTTTCTTAAGTTGATTTAAGTGAAACCAATTTTTGATTAGGAATCTCCTCAAGCTTCTACTCACATATTTTTCTTTTCTTTTCTTTTTTTTTCTTTTTCTTTTCTTTTGCTTTTAGCTTTTCTTTTTCTTTTCTTTCACGATCATTTGCAATCCTTTCTTTTTCCTTTTTTTTATTTTTCGTGTGAGGATTACTATATCTTTTAAATTAAACTATGTAGCTAAGAGTTTCAATGCATGTGTTATTGTGTATGTGCGCACATGTGTACTCGCATACGCGTAAGATAGATGCACAAATCTGCTTTCTACGGGTGTTTTATTTAGTTTTTTCCTTCATTTCTGCTCCATAATTGATAAGTGAAATTAATGAATTTGTTGTCAAAAGTGCTGAATGCCTTCAGTGTCGAAGAGCCCAACAATTGAATGTTAGCCAAACAAACACATAGAATAGGACAATGTGGTAGGGAGCTCTCATTCAAGAATTATAACTCCTTACAAAAGTTTTCTCCAATGCCAAGTTGGCAGCAATAGTTCTCAAATGGATGATAACCTGATGTAAAGTGAATCCGCTCGGACACATCAGATGTGGAATGATGGAATCATTTAATTGAAATTAGCAATCCAATCAACAAGATGCATAGTGGGTCGAATAGACCGACCATATGATAAGCATGAAACCCATCAGACTAGTAGGGTAGAGGGCCAAAAGGGTACATAGAACAATGGGACATTGTCAATCAAGACATTTAAGAGAAGTGCTGTCCCACTGATTTGGTTGCATTATCTAATGAAATTGTCGCAAAAATCAAGTATCTGGGCCTGCTGAGAGTTGGCTTCACAACCAATGGAAGGAGGAAACCTTATGTTTTGTCCTGGTAGCTGAGTTACTCCATTAGTTGCATGTCTGATGCATCCTGCAAACAAAGCAAGCCCATTCTAAAAATTGGAGTGACATGAGTGCAAGATTAGGTCTCATCCGGTCGGACGCCCGTGAGAACAATTTGGAGAATGCTAACGTCTCATGACTCGTCATACTTGCATCATGACTAAGAGGGCGGTATCTTGTCAGAGAGATGATCTCAACTCCTAAAATGGTTGTGCTGGCAAGATATCGATGCTTTAGACATTTCATCAGCCCTACACAACCAATATGTATAGATGGTGAGAGATTTGTTGACTTTACGGCATCAGGTTGACATAGGCAACCAATCGAACAAAGCTAATCGACAAGCCACAGAGCTTCGTGGGTCTAAACAATCAAAAGGTAAATGTTGGTGATTTAAAGTTAATAAGTCGAATAGAAAAATATGGTTGGCTGGGCAGACTTTAGTTTTATATACTCTAATTTTATTTATTTACAAACCATAAGATTAGTTAAAGTAAAATTAATATTAATTTAAATTTTGAAGGTCTTTTGATGGTTTGCTAAAGCCAAAACCAAAAAATTAGGTTAAAACTAATAATGATGATGATGATGACGACGATGAGACGATGATGATGATGATGACGAAGATGATGATGACGAAGATGAGACGATGATGATGATGGTAATGATAATAATAATATTGATGATGATGATGCTATTTGTTGGAGAAAACGAGGACTTAGAAGATAGGATGACGTAATTTGAGTAGTGTTATTCTATATATATATATATATATATATATATACTAGAACATAAAGAAAATAGTAGTACAATAAAAATAAAATGCACATAATCCACAAAGCCATAATAATAAACAATACTAAGTCTAGTACAATACTTAAAAGTAAAATAATAAAGTCATAAGTTGTAAGGAAAAATAAGTACACCCAAACTCATAACAAACTATTACTCCTCATCATCCTCATCATCATCGTCATCTTCTTCCATAGGACTGCGACGCTCAAATCTCAGATACTGTGGATAAAAAGGAAACTCCACGGTCTTATCTCCTTTAAGAAAGCTCACAGGAGATGTATTGAAACTTTCCTTGTAATCACTTTTCCATTTGAGATAAGAATCAAAGTGTTCCAAATGATCCTCAATGTCCTGCATTTGACTCTGTACAAATGATATATCATCTTAAAACTTTTATATATGATCAAGCACAGTGTCAATGATAGAAGGAGGATGAGTAGAAACAACTATGTACCATCTAACCGTGCTCTGCAAGTTTCTAACACACCATGTGTTCTTGATACTGGAGCGACGACACATTTGACATAAGATTTTAGCCATCTTGAAACAACTATGTAAGCCACCTGAGATGAACAAATATTCATCATGAACAGTCAATCCATACAGGTTCAACATCACAGTTATGGCATCCTTCTGAAACCCGAGCGTAAGCTTAAACTCTCCAATATTTGGAATTCCACCTCCCTTACTCATAATCTTCTGTCCGTACGAAATTAATCACATATAATAATCTCTCCATTTTCCTAGACAAATTGGATAATACTTTGAGGCAACAACTCAAAAAAGGTTGTACTCAATCCCCACTACAGCTTCCACTTCTGAATTAGAACTATCCCCCAAAGCCTTTGCTACAACCATCAATGATCTTCTCATCCGGCATTGGTTTGGGCCATTATTACATGAACACTCTTCATTTTCGTGTGAAAGTTGTCATTGTAACAAGAGTCACAAACTCCCTTTCTTACAATGCCTTCATGCTTTTATTCACCTTTGCAACTTAGGGTCAGTTTGGCGCAGTTGCAGCTGCGCTGCACCAGGAAGCTGCTGTGAGGAAGCTGCTGCGGGGAAGCTGACTGGTTGTTTGTTGCAGCTGTGTGAAAATAGTTGTGGAGTAGCTATTCATGAAAAAATGACTATTCTACCCCTGTTTAGTTAAACTGTTTGGAACAGAACAATGATAGCCTTATATATGATACTTCAGAAGCAAAAATTCACTTTACAAGCTAAACATGTAAAAAATTAAATTTAGCTTATCTACAACATCGAAATTCAAATAAATGGGACAAAGTTGATATTACTCCTTTTTCAGATAACATGATAATGTTGCAAAAGTGACCATAACTAGTTGGAACGAAGCTGCACAATGATAAACATAAAAAAAATAGTTGTCATGTGTACACGGCATGATGAAAAACCACTCCTAACTAGTTGGGATAAGTATGCTAGATAAAAATAATGACTTCAACATGTGCTGGGTTATGTTGAACAAAGCTTAGGATACACTAATATTTTCCATCTCAAGTCAATGCATCAGAGAAACAAAAATCCAACAACCCTAAGTTAAAATGGAATGTCAAAAATTAGAATCAAAAGAAAAACTAGCTTTGATACTATGTTAAGTTCACCTATGATCTTGATTTGGACATCCTGAGCTCCCATAAGCACTCCCGTGATCACAATTATAAAGTGAAAGGGAAGATACAATATATAAGTCCAAACATCAGTTGGCACACACAATTTCATCACTCCAAACAAATGAAACATAAAATCTCCATGTAATTGCCCTTCAATCAAAGCGAGGAGACAATAACCTCAACTAGAACTAACATAAACAGAAAAAAATTTACTATACTCAACAGAAGATCTGGGCCTGGGCGAAACCCCGTCTTTCGTCCAATCTCTGCTGCAAATTTCCTTATAAAGCAAGTCCGAGGATCTCAGAGACCTAAACCTTCTGCATGTCATGGAGAAGGAAATAATAAACTCGAGAGGAAGAAGTAGGAGGAAGGAAATGAGATGATCCCCATCCATATGGATTATGCTTGAGGGGTAGCTGTAAGAGGGAGGAGAAGAAGAGAAAGATGAAGATGGGGAAGAAGCAGAGCTTGATGCCATGGGGTTTGTCCTCGGGATTCGCTGATTGAAGTGGACCGACAAAGCGCTTCGCTGATGGAAAGTGAGCATCGCTGAACCAGGATCACGGGAATCGAAGGGCACCTGCATAAAATGTCGAAGGAGAGAAGCGGGGTCGTGAGAGCGAAGCGGGGCCATGGGGTCGATACCGCGG
>NW_018164690.1:0-3859 GCF_001263595.1 Phalaenopsis equestris
GAGTCTAGAAAGCTTGAAGATAAGAAGAGTTGTGAATTCAAAGGTGGGGATGGCAAAAGCAAACACAAGGAGGAGAAATGTCGCGAATCAACCCCAACAAAGGCAGGGGACAAAGGGAAGACTAACAACAAACCATATCAAAATCGTTTCTTTCTTCGCGAAAGACCTCATTGGGCAAGGGATTTCCTTCAGAAGAAAGCCATCAACTCTCTCCTTGCAAGCCATGAGGAAAAAGAAAGTGATAGGGAAAATGGCATGGAGGCACATGTGGTATCTCTTCAACTGTTGAACGAGATGCAGCCTCCCAACCTCCGACAAAACCTCAAGGGAAGGGGTTACTCTTTGTGGAGATGGCAATAGGAGGGAAGACCATCATGGCAATGGTAGATACGGGTGTTTCCCACAACTTCATCTCTAGCGAGGAAGCAAAAAGGATGGGGTTGCAAATGACTAAAGGAGGGGGCTCCATTAAAGTCGTCAACTCAACAGAGATGTCAATCGATGGAATGGCTAAGGGGGTCAAGAACAGGATTGGGGCATGGTCAGGTACTCTAGACTACTTTGTCATTCCTTTGGATGATTTGGATGATTACAAAGTTAATGATTACAAAGTTATCCTAGGAATGAACTTCTTGGAGCAAGCAAGAGCATTCCCAATGTCATTCGCCAATGGCTTGTGCATCACGGAAGGGAGTCAAGCTTACTCAGTACCGATAATAAGGTTAAGCAAGCAAGGATCCAAAACACTGTAGGCAATCCAGCTCAAGGATGGCATTGCACGGGACAAGAGGGACAACTTAACTATCCTTCGTGATACCAACGAAGGAGAAAAGACCTAAGAAATTGGGACACTAAGGAATGTGGTGGAGGTTTCTAATGAACCAACACCAAGAAAGAAGAAAGATGGTTCAAGAAGGTTGGAGGCAAGGGATAAGCCACCAGCCAGGAAGATTTGTTGCATGACACCCCTCCCATAACACTAAGGAGAAACAAAAGTTTGCCAAGTCTGGAGGAAAACCAAGGAGGTCGTTTCGAAGGTGCAGGGGAAGCCGCAATGAAGGCATTGCAGGTTTAAGTGAGGGAGAGTGTCACGCCCAGCCATCTTCAAGGAAATGACAAGACAAACATGAAAAGGAAAGCTCTATAAGAGGCATGCATGGCAAGAACATTCTAAAGCCAAGAAGGTGGATGAGAAAGTTCCACACAACTCTAGAAATTTCTACGTAATTCTAGAGGTCAGAGGAAGACATAGAAGGTCAGAGGAACTCAAGGATGAAGCATGGAGAGTTCAAGAAGAACATAGATAGATCTATTATGTATTTATGTATGAATTGTATGAAATACTCTAGAAAGTAGGGAATTCGTGTTATTGGTGGTGTATGTTGAGGTTGGGGTTGGTGTTGTTGGTTGTGTGTTGATATTGAGGTTGGTACTGTAGGTGGTGGATGTTGATGTTGGGGTTGGTGCTCGTGATTTGTTATGATGTTTCCTTTCAGTTGGTTTTTTGAGTTACCGTTTTTCAAATGACACTTTGTTTTTCATTTTCAATGCATTTATGTTACTTGGTGATTTTTCATGTTAGTATCGTCATGGTAAAGACAAAAGAAATTGGTTTGTCTGTTATGTGGGATAAAGATGTCAAAGTTATCTTCTGCGATATTTGTCTAAAAAAGGTGGAATTGAGGGATAGACCAACAACATACTTTAACAAGGAGAGCTAACAATATGTTATTACAAAGTTCAAGGAAAGTACATGAAGGAAGTATGATAGAATGCAATTGAAAAATAAATGAAATCAATTAAAAATGATTGAAAATTTTGGAAAGAATTGAAGCGAGTATTCACCGGGTTAAAATTGAAAAATAAATGAAATCAATTAAAAATGATTGGAAATTTTGGAAAGAATTGAAGTGAGTATTTGAGGATCTACGAGCTTGGGTTGGGATCCAATAAGACGAACAATTGATGCTTCGAAGGAATGGTGGGCCGAGAGAATGGAGGTGAACATTTATGAAACATCAGCATATACATCTTTCATTACTTTGTAGGTGGTGCCTAATTCGAAAAACTTTAAATACAATTGCATCGAGTCTAAGTTGGAAGAGAAGTTAGACCGTATGTTTGGTGAACTCATGGCAACAAACAATAATGGATGGGCCCCTAGTGAGGGAGGGTTTGTTGGCATCGCTGAGAACTTGGATGTTGAACAAACAGCTGACTCCAATGATGGCCCTAGCCCGGACCTCAATGGAGTTGAATCCACCAGCCGATCAAAGCGTCCTAAGGTTGAGAAAAAGAAAAACAAATGTGTTGTTTTAATTAAAAACAAAATTTCACAGTTAATTACTTCATGCACCAATGACCCTAGTATAACAATATAACACAAGCAACATCCATTCAGCAAGTTGTGCAAATTATGGAGGCAACTCTATCAATTTACGATGACATGATTGTTTATTTGTTCTCTATGAAATTGCTTGAAGACCCGACCCAGAAAGAGTTTTTGTTGACGATGACCCTTGACCATAAGGTCAATTATTTACGTTATTTTTATGAAAATAGGGACACTTGAATTTAATTTTTCCTAATTGGAAATTTTATATTTCCTTTTCATTGGGACAATGTCTATGTTGCTCTGGATATTTGATTTTTCAATGAGATGTTGTTAATGTCGCTTTGGATTTTTATTTTCCATCGTGTTGTTTGTTGTCTGCCACTCTAATTTTATTTATGATTGGTGTTTGTTCAGAGAATTTTCTAATAGTAGCTAGTTCGGTGATTCTCATATGTAATTAGCTACAAAGACACTGAATAACATTGATGAAGGTAGAGAAAGACACAAAAGAAGAATTGCAACTGCGGTGGGTTTGATGTATGAGTATTATAACTCATACATAGCTCTTTCTCCTTGCAAGACATTTTCATACATTAGCGATATGCGGGTTGGGAGTTGCTTGTAGGGCACCCAACAAGATTCAACAATATGTTCTATATGACACGACCCATGCTCATCGATCTTTTGGAAGAACTACACAGAAATCATGAACTTCATGACACTTTCAAGATGACTTAAAGAGAGGTGTTAGCAATAACCCTCTATATTTTATCACAGAGTGAATCTATGAGAGTCGCCCTCTATATTTTATCACAGAGTGAATCTATGAGAGGAGTCATGGAATGATTCCAACGCACATCTGAAACAATTAGTAGGTATTTTTCAGTTGGGTTAAATGCTCTAGTCAGTCTTTCATCACAAATTATCAAACCAACTGACCCAACATTCAAAAGGACTCCTATAGAGATTTTACATGACTCGCGGTATATATCATATTTTCAGGTAATTCTATTTATCCATTACTTCCACCTTTCAAATGAATCATTAAGTTACATATCCTTGTTGAATTCTTTAGGATTGTATTAGAGCGGATGACATAACACAAGTTGATGTATGTGTTTCGAACAATGAAAAGATCACATTCATTAGAAAATATGGATCACCCGCACAAAATGTCATGGTTGTATGTCACTTCAATATGTGTTTCACTTTATTACGACTAGTTAGGATGATGTTGACCTAATTTTTGGGAGGTCTTTTCCTCTTCTCCCTAGAGACTAGGATCTAGCTCTAGGAGTACCTATTGATCGTCTTAGAAAACTAGAATTGAGACCCACCCTTTTAGAAATTCTAGCAACTTCTTATTTTTCTTTGATGTCTAACATTTATGGCACAAGACCATCATTTTATGAACGAGCAGTTATGGGCTATTTTGTGAAGACTCAAGGGAAAAGTTTCCAATAGGACTCCAAGTCTTAGGAAAACATTCGTCACGACTTTTTCGTCACATACACACACAAATTG
>NW_018164690.1:5282-8206 GCF_001263595.1 Phalaenopsis equestris
TGGGCTCGGTTGGCTCTTTTCTTGAGCTCGGTTTGGGCTCCTTTTAGTGTTTTATGTTGGCTGAAATATTTTACTGATTTGCTCCTTCTTGCTGGTTTCGGTTTGCCCCTTATGCTGGGCTCGGTTGGCTCTTTTCTTGAGCTCGGTTTGGGCACCTTTTAGTGTTTTATGTTGACTGAAATATTTTACTGATTTGCTCCTTGCTGGTTTTGGTTTGCCCCTTGTGCTGGGCTCGGTTGGCTTTGTTGAGAAAATAGTTTGGTGGCTGTTTTTGCTCCCTCCCTGGTTTTACATGTGAGTTTGTTTGTGAGTTAATTTGGGGTGGAATGGGTGGCTGTTTTGCTCTTCTCCCTAGTTCTATATGTGAGCTCCCTTTCAGGCTACCTTACCCGTGGTTCTCCTTCATGCTGCCCTACCCGTGAACTGGATTTGAGGGGTTGGTTGTGATTTTTGTTGTCTTACCTGTGAATTTTAACTCATGACCTTTTAGTGGGATAAATTGGATCGGTAATTATCTCTTTCTATTGCTTTGATTACGAACATTTATATGGACAATTTCATAATTGTGATATATAAAAATGGAAGGAGCTTTTGATTAAAGTTGAAGTTGAAAGGTTTTGATAATGACATGATTTTTTTTGGAAGTATAGAAGGATGCTCTCTATGAATTGTTCTCTTATATTTTATGAAATGTAAAAGGCTCTTGAAGCTTCATTTTGAGTTTGATATAAATTGAATTCATGTTGGGTTTGAAAATCCATAAAAGTGCCACTTGGAAAGGATATCCTTCTCTGGATTGATCCGATCATTTTCTTTTTAACGAATTTAAACGTTTTAGACTGATACATTCATGATTTTATTTTAAGCTTCACTGATTAGGCTTGGTTTTAAAAAATGAATCGGTCTTCTTTTCGTTCGTTTTGTTTTTTTTTTTTAACGGTTAAGTTAAAAATGAGAATTTTTGATTTAATTATATTCAGAAATGATTCATAGTCTTAAGGGAAATATGAGAGAAAGAGAAAGGTTGAGAAAATTAAAAATAAGATTTGGATCTTCGAGATAATAAAACCTAAAGGGGATAAAATAGCGAACCATCTATCCGTTCCTTTTTGCATATGAAAGATAAAATTGTAAATTAGAAGAATAGTTAGGGGTTGGAAGAAAATGAGAGCTTGGATGACGATTAGGGACATAGATTGAAAGATCATTAGACTTGCATTTAAGTCTCTTAAGCTTTGAATCAACTTAAATCCAACTACCCTAACTAGGTTTGAAGCACACTTCACCACCATTTTGCCAAACTATAAGTTTACCCCTAGGTTTTAGAAGTCTGATGGTGAGCTAAGCTTAATCTAAAGATGTTTGAGGTTTAGTTGAAAGACACTTAGTTGAAGTTAGACAATTTGAGACACTTCAAGTTTAAACTAAAGTGTAGGCTTCCTAGATCTTAGGAGCACAACTTGAAAGAGTCCATCCTCCTAATTTCCAAATGATCATAAGAAGTCGGACATTTGACCCCAGTTTGTGAGATAATTAAGACACTAGGCACGAGGGTGCATTAGATTGTGATTCATGACTGATTTAATTGGATCAAATACTGATTTAATTGCATGACTGATTTAATTGGATCAAATAATGAAATTCTTACCTTAACTTGACCAAAACTGAAACCCAATGCTCCGGGATTTGAGTTTGTCTTACACTTAAATCCTCCTAGCAATTGGAGATATTTCAATATCACATTTAAATTTCCTATTCTTGGCCCTTTATATGTGATATTGTATTTTATTTTATTTATTTATCATTTTTCTTATGATTTACCTGTTTCTGTTAAGTCTTTTTCAGTTCATATTTTCCTCAATTACACAGCGCATAATAGCTAAACTTAAACGAGCAATGAACCTACCAAGTGTACAAATTTAATTTATATTACAACATTTTATTTTATCAGCATATTATATTGTTTTCGTAGTCTGTTATATTATTTTCCCAGCATATTATACTGTTTTTCCTCTTTTCTGTACAGTACATTGTTACTTTGTTTTCACACTGCATGCTTAGTTACTTTGATATGCTATGTCTTAGTATAGAATAACCAAATGATTATGAGCATTTTCAAAATTAAAACTAAACCAGGAAGTGCTACTACGAAGAGCCTGAAGCAAACATTGTGAGCAGCACGGCGACGAGAAACAATTTTCAGGTGGATCTACAGCAGCAAAACACATTCACATCACCTATCACTTTCTTTAGTTTAAATAATAACCCATAGGATCACTCTTCAGGCTTTTCCACAACTCTGTTGTGCAATTATAAGTCTCAACGCTTTAGGATTCCGAGGTTACTGTGTTGTACGGTGTAAATCCTCCTATCTTTTTAGGCTATTTGCACAGTTCGATATTGTGTAAACATAAGTCCTAAATTTTAAATAATTTGCAAGATTGAAATATCAAATAAACATCACTTCAAAGACAAAGCCGAACATTATGATAGTTGGGAGTTCACCGGGGTTTTTTCCAGATCTATGATATTTGAATTCCTTAAATAATTGTTCATATTTTGAGCCATTCCCATTTGATTTTCCCATGTCCAATCGTGAAAACCTAAACTTTGAAATCTTGAAAACAAAACCACCTGATCTTAATCGAGAGTTTTCTTAAGTGATTTCGATCATTTAAGATGTAATTAACTATAGGGGCTTGCCTCTACAGGGAACCTGCCTATAGGGAACCTGCAACCCAGATAAAATAAACCCTATCTAA
This sequence comes from Phalaenopsis equestris, assembly GCF_001263595.1. Lineage (NCBI taxonomy): Eukaryota > Viridiplantae > Streptophyta > Magnoliopsida > Asparagales > Orchidaceae > Phalaenopsis > Phalaenopsis equestris. Next base: position 8,045 of record NW_018164690.1, read on the forward strand.
TTTTTTATGTTAGATAGGGGAACTTGTTGACCTTTTTATAAAATATTTCGGAGACCAAAACGGATGCCACAATTTTTTTAGTCTAGGTGATTGAATGCCTATTACAAGTGATATATTTATTTCTTCAGGATAAGTGTATTACATGTAGTATTGTATTCAATC
>NW_018164690.1:8306-19937 GCF_001263595.1 Phalaenopsis equestris
TATATATATATCTGTGTTTGAGTGTGTGTGTGTGTGTGTCGCGTACGTCGTCTGTTGGTTGGTATCCTCAGTGTAAGAACCCTCAGGTCGGGGGTTCGAATCCCTCAGGCGCAGTTGGCTTTTAGGAGGTGGCACTGTAATTTTTAAGCACGTTTAGGAACATTAGGAGTGACTGGAGACTCGTATAATAGCCTCTGGCCATTCCTTTATATTATATATATATAATTTAAATTCAAAATCATTTTATTTCTTCCATTTATTTCTTAATCAATTTGAAATAATTCAAAATTTAATAACAATAAATATGGAGTGACTCTTCCAAATTCTCATTTTTTTCACACATCTCATATTTTATTTTTGTCACTTTGTGCGTGAGTTAATTTTTTCTCATATCCTAACACAAGCAATATGGGCATTATTCAAAAGTAAGTTTAATATTTTGGATACGTCGATATTGATCTATTTTGTGCCGAAGTTAAATGTGTTCATACTAGAGCACTCTTTGGATGTGTGACCACTTGGGAACTTACATCAATTAAACAAAACAATGAGGCCATTAGGCCAAAGCGGACAATATCTCGATCAGTGAGAGTTGAGACTCTTACAAATGGTATTAGAGCATTGGACTAGTCTAAAGATAGGAATATTTGCTTAGTGGATGATTCTAGGTTAAGATAATTGATGATGACATCAATTACTTAAGTGGAGGATATTGTGAAGCCCCTTAATTAGAATGAAGCTAAACTCTTACAGATCAAGGTGTCTTTTAATGTAACAGTTGAAATCTCATCAAAAACTCCAAAGAATGCTCACGCAGGAGCTCATCTGAGATGGGTTACTTCCTTGGAAGTTACACTAATGGAATAAAATCACAAGGCCATTAGGCCAAAGTAGACAACATCTTGATGGGTGAGAGTTTGGATTGTTACAAAAAGAATGAAACTAAACTCTAAAATATCGAGGCCCATTTAAATCTAATGGCTAGAATTTTATTAGAACTTTAAAGTTCAGTGCACTCATACGAGAGCACTCTCAGGATGGGTGACCTTCTAGGAAGTTACACCAATGGGACAAAATTGTGAAGCCATTGAGCCAAAGATAACAAATCCTTGATAGGTGGGAGTTCACGACGTTAAAAATGGTATCAAAGAGTTTGCTAGACAGTTAAATGAGGTGATTGTGATACCCCTTAGGTGGAGTGAAGCTAAACCCTTCAATATTGACATGTCTTTTGGTGTAATGGCCGGAATTTCATTAGGAATTCCAAAGTTAAATGTGCTCATATGGGAGCACTCTCAAAATAGGTGACCTCCTAGGAAGTCATACTAATGGGGCAAAACTATTAGGCCACTAAGTCAAAGCGGACAATATCTCGATGGGTGAGAGTTTGAGTTGTTACAGAGACGACTATTGAATGATTTTAGTAAGTGTAATACCAGGATATAAATTACCCATTACAGAATTTACTAGCAAGGCAATAAATAAAAACAGAATAAAAGGGAAAAAGAAAATAAATAAAAGCAAATCATAGAAATTAATACATAATTCTGCATATTAATATTCTAATATTCTAATACTCCCTCAAGTTGAAGCATAGATGTCAGTCATGTTCAACTTAACAGTGGTCGAGGAGTTGAAGCATAGATGTCAGTCATGTTCAACTTAGATTTGAAATAATCAAACAGTGGTCGAGAAAGATTCTTTGTGAGAAAAACTGTCAACTGGCTACTAAGCGCACAAATGGAAAACAAATTTCCCCTAACTCTAGCTTTTCTTTAATGAAGTATCGATCAATCTCAACATGCTTGGTGCGATCATACTAGACCGAGTTGTAAGCAATGTTAATGGCAGTCTTACAGGATTTACTAGTAAGGTAATTGAGTTTCCACACAAGGCGTTGGTAGTGAGTCACGTTTATAGGAACTGCATTGAGAATATTAAGAAGTTTTTTATTGGGATCCATTGGGAAAGCCACTGGTTTGCACAAAAGATGATTATTCTCTATCAAAAGGTCAATCACATATTTCTATTGAGACGGACAAATGCACTAAGATAACTGAGCAAATTTCAAGCATAGGAAGTACCGAAGAGATTTTAAGTACTTCATTTCAAAGGAAGCAGCAATAATGACTTTTAGAGACTCCAATGCAAGAAAATCATTTCTTGTGAGAATAATATCGTTAATATAGACAATAAGGATAGCTACTTGACCACTAAAAGAGTACCGGAAGAAGAGAATGTGGTTTGATTGAGCATGAGTGAATCCATAGCCTATCGCCACCTTCGTGAATTTCTCGAACCATGCCTGTGGTGATTGTCTCAATCCATATAAGGAATTTCACAATCTATATATTTACCCCTAGAAGGCAATGGAGTCAAAGCATGGAGGAAAAGTCATGTATACCTCCGATGTAAGAGCGTCATTCAAGAACACATCTTGACATCAAGCTGAAATAATGGTCAATCCAGATTCACTACAAGGGATAAGAGGACCTGAATAATGTTTAATTTAGAACTGGAGCAAAAGTCTTCTCATAATCAACTCTGTAGGTCTGTGAGTATCCTTTGGGGTGGAGGAAAAGTGATGTATACCTCCTATGTATGATCGTCATTTAGAAACACATTCTTAACATCAAGTTAAAATAAAGGTCAATCCAGATTCACTGCAAGGGATAAGAGGACTTGAATGGTGTTTAATTTAGAATTGGAGCAAAAGTCTCCTCATAGTTAACTCCGTAGGTCTGTGAGTATCCTTTGACGACCAATCGTGCCTTGTTGCGTTCAAAGGATCCATCAGATTTAAACTTGATGCTAAAAATCCATCATACTGTATTTTTGCCCAGATAAAGATCAACAATGTCCTAAGTATGGTTCCACCTAAGGGAATTAATCTAATCCATGACGACAACTTTCCAGGCTGGGTATGCTAAGGCAGCCTCAATATTAGATGGAACTTGATGATTGGTCAGAGCCGCAGCGAATGCTCTGTAGGTTGGCGATAATCTGTGAAAATATATAGTTTGTCACTGGATAGAGAGAGCATTTCTGGTTGCATAGAAACTGACTTCCACATTAGGAGAAGCAATGTTGAGGATGTCGTTCAGAGGAGATTCAGGGTCCAGCAAGGGGTTAACAAGCTACAGAGTAGGTGCATCAGAACGAGTGTGTCGAGTGTAGAAACGAAGTGGGAAAAGTGCTGGTGGAACCAACGGGACAGAGGGCTCCATAATGGTAGGAGAAGTAGGTGTGACCAAAAGAATAGAGGGTTCCTTAATGGTAGGTGACGTGAGGGACATACACTGGAGTGGGGTAAGGAACAGTGTCCAAGAACTCTAGCTACACCTCACTGGAGGCTGAAGTAGGAAAGTAGGGAACACTTTCAAAAAAGGAGACATTAGCATTCACATAGACCTCATTTGTGGTAGGGACAAGGCATTGATGCCCTTTTTGAGAAACAGAGTATCCTAGGAAAACACATTTCATAGCCCTGAGATCAAGTTTACTCCGAGTTGGGGTTGTGTTTCAAACAAAGGCTATGTGCCTAAATATTTTGGGATCTAAAGTGGAGAAGACACGATTGTGAGAAAAACATGAATCTTAAGTCAGCTGAAAGTGTACGAAAGTTGTGAATTTTTTAAGAAACTCTATTGATGAGATAAGTGACGATAAGTATGACATCCTTCCAAAAACGATTTGGGGCATTAGATTGAAACATGATAGAGCGAGTAACATCGAGGAGATGTCAGTTTTTTTCTCTCGATTACCCTATTTTGTTGAGGAGTCTCAATACAAGAGCTATGATAGAGAATGTCCTTACTTACCAAGAATTTTCCTAATATAGAGTTAAAAAATTCACAACCATTGTCAGTTCGAAAAATTTGAATAAGAGTTTGAATTGGATCAAAATCAAGTTGTGAAAGTTTTTGAAAATGATAGCAGCTTCAGATTTATCTTTTAAAATATAGACCCACGACATCCGACTGTGATCATAAATCAAAGTAAGAAACCATCGTTTATTAGTGTAGCTAAGAGTGCGAGAGGGTCCCCATAAGTCATTCTTAAAAAGAGAGAAAGGGGCAGAAGATCTGTAATTGTGAGGTGGACAAGAAACACGATGATGTTTAGCTAAATGACAGTCTTCACATTTGAAATTAGAAGGATTTTTATTAATAAACATCAATAGACACAATTATTTTAAGAACTAAAAACTAGGTGACCCAAATGATAGAGTAAAAATATAATAGAGCATTCAGTGAACTGAGATAAACATCAACTACATTATGGAGTGTCCTCACTCCATGTTTTTCTTTTGGAAGACATAGAGCCCGTCAACCCAGTTAGCAGTCCCAATCATTCTCCCTGAATGACGATCCTAAAAGATATAGACATTAGAGGAAAAATGAGCAACGTAATCAATGTCACATATCACTTTACTGACAGATAAAATGTTACAATTCATTAGAGGTACATATAACACGAAGTTCAGAGTTAGACTTGTAGTTAAAACAACAGACCCTTCACCAGCAATGGAACTTTAGGACTCGTCAGCAATTTTAACAGTATCTTTCCCTGAGCAAGAATAGTATATCGAGAAGGCATGAAAGCTTCCAGTCATGTGGTCTGTGAAACTTGAGTCAATGATCAATGAGCTAGAAGGGGCTAAAGAAGTGTGTCATATTTTTCGTATCTTGACGAATGTGCGACTTCAACGGGCCAAAATTGAGTGGAATTGATCAAAGCAACTTAAAAGTGCTCCATTTGATTCTTAAGAGAGTTGGAGAATTTAAGATTGTTCTGAGTAGAGGCTAGCAATACCGTGTTGGATTCAGATGTCGTAGCAAGACACTTGGCAACGAAAGATTTGGCTAAACGTTTGGATGTGAGTGTGGTTGGGCATATGACAATAATCACAAGTAGGATAACCAACTCGGGTTTGAGAACTATTAGAGACCAAGGCGGATGCTTCAGCAGACAGAATAGAAACACCAAGCATAATAGGTCTTCGGCTCTCTTCATAATGAATGTCGGTGAAAGCAGCATGAGTTAAAGGAAAAGAATCTCGACCAAGATAAGTCCCCGAACTTCGTCAAGATCTTTGTTGAGACCTGCCAGAAATTGGAACATGCAGTTCTTTTCTACAAATTTATGGAAGAAGATATGTCGCAGGAGATTCCCAAATATAGTCATAATATAAGTCGCATTCCATCTATAATGCAACTAGGTCATTGCGGTATTGGGTTGTGATCTTGGATCCTTGTTTTCTTAAATAGCTCATAGAGTTGGTTGGAATTCCCTACATCCGAGTAGGTATCACGGTCTGTTGTCCAAAGGGGACTTGCGAAAGGAAAGAAAATATATGATCGGCCAATAAAAGCCTCCTGGAGTTGATCAGCCATGGCATGACCATGGAATTCTCCACTACCCAATCTTCATATGTTGAGTCAATCTTCGGAGGATCACGAACCATACCAGTAAGGTGATAGAATTTCTCACACCCTTTGATGAACAAGAACACAGATCGGGAACATTGGAGAAAGTTACAATCGTTCAGTTTATGAGTTGTAATCAAAAAGTTCATGTTGTTTTTCTGTCATCCGGTCTGCAGAGAAATGGAGGTTGGGATTGATCCTCCGGTGAAATTAAGAACATCTTGTAATGACAGCTCAATGCTAGAAGAGTGTGATGTGACTCTGATTGAGCCTTAGGTTGTTGAGACCTCGTAAGTTTCTGACTGCTTAAGGGAAGATATATGTCCTCGAGAAGGGTTTCCTGCTGGAAGAAGGTATTATATCTGGCTGGAAGAAGGACATGGCAGCCTGATCACCTTTTCTAGAGAGGCATCAGCCAACTGGGACTTGGACAGGTAAGATTTGGGTGGCTCGGGAGAACCCTGATGAGAGACAAGGACTTAAGTGGACAAGAGATAGGGACTCCAGCGGATGAGAGATAGGGACTCCAGCGGAGACGAGAAGGCGCGACCTATTTGTGAGAGAAGACCATCCAGCGCCTCAATTAGACGAGACGGGAATCTGGACTGGGAGACAAATCTGACGAAACCATCTAGAAGCTCGATTAGAAGAGACGGGGAATTGGACAGGGAGATAGGGCTTTTAGCAGCAAGAAACAAGTCTAGCCGGCGGCAAGCAGTTAGGTTAGAGTCATGGCTCTGATACCATGTTAAAATGGAACCAGGATAATCTTATTGATGCAAAGAAGAGTATAAATACTCATTACAAGGTATACTAGTAAGGCAACAAAAAAAAAAACATAATAAACGGGAAAAGGAAAGTAAATAAAAGCAAATCATAGCAATTAATACTGAATTTTGCATATTAGTATTCTAATATTCTAATACATTTCAAGCCAAAATCACACAATAATGTGTTTGTCCTTCATCGTTATCATATTTGATCAGGTTGTTTCACCTTACCATACATGCATAGGTCAACGTTTATGTTTTGCTCCTAGATACAATGTCTGCTCATATTAATTATCAAATGTATGTGCATTTTGCTCATAACAACCTCATAACAACAAAGATGAAAATCAGATGCAACCATGTTTTGCATCTCAAACCCAAACAAGAAAGTGCATACTTATGTCGCTACATAAAGGAGAAACAATAAATCTTCAAGTTAGGATTGTTCAAAAAAAGTAAAGCTCACCTGATTCTGTGCTGTTAAAATCTGTACAGACCTTGCATCCTCTAATATCCTGCAAAAACAGTTTTAGCATTATTTAATATATTAGTTAAGTTAAAAGGTATAATCATATGTTCTAAAATGTGTTGTTCCAAGAATATTTTGACACATTTGGGTAAGAAATTCATAACAATATAGTAGCGCCAGGAATCTAAGGATTCATGTTTTGTTGATACATACCACAGTCAGAACTCTGAAGCAGCACAATACATTAACATTAAATAAAAATGCTTCATATATGCCTTTTCTTTAACATATCTACGAAACCAAACTTGCAGAATTAGGAAGTACTGCTTCCATAAGGATTTCGATTGCAAAGGTTGCAACTAACACAACAAACTAGATGCCAACCTTCATAGCAGTGAAAAAAAATCCCAAAAAAGAAGGCAGACAAATCAAATTACATCAAATTGATTATGATATTTAGATCACCGTGCATAATGATAATTTCTTTATCCGGTTTTAGAAAATTTGTCCAATTTTCTACAAAATTTCTTAGAACACCTGCAAAATGTGCAGTTTTTTTTTTCAGACTAGCGTCTCATTCTTCATATTCATTCTCATTTATTAGTATTTAGTCTTTAATTATAGTCTAGCTTTATTTTGAACTTTTCCTAACATGTAAGCTTTGAACTACCACTATATTCCTACCTTTCAAATCATTTCAAGCTCCCCTACTTATTTCTAATGTCCAATTAAAAAAGCAGGATTTCCATTCTGAGAAAATAAACTTAAGATTTTTGTCTTTTTCCACATAAACATGGATCATAGCATCCAAGCACATTTACTCTTTTTCACGCTTTCATGACTTAAACTAAAGCCTAATATATGCTAATTGAATACCACAAGTATTCCTCCATTTCAGTAAGATGTAAGGATATATTTTTTAAATGAAGTTGTTCATCATCATCACTATCATCAGGTTATCCCAACTATTATATTCAGGTTACCCCAAGATCTATATGAGGTGTTAACTCAAATTTACACAAATCTTTGTACATATTTCTAGCCATATTATTTATGGTCTAATCATTTCTTTTTTTATCTTTTTAATTTAATTGTCTACTTATTTTATTATTACACTTCCAACCTTCATTATACCTATCAAAACCATCGATGTAGAGATTAACTTTAATATGCGGTTTTGTTAAGAAAATAATAATGGAAAGAATCTGAAAACTAAGGACAAAGAAAGGATTGAATGGAAGTAATCAAATGAAAGCCATAAAAGGAGGAAGCAAGAGGCAGCGTCTCGCATCTAGAAGCAAGAAGGTGAAATTGATCCCAAATGGCAGACTGGAAGAAAATTCTTTCTTTATTCCATGGTTAACATCTAAATTACATGGCCCTATACATTCTTTATATTAACGTCATATTCAAAATGACTAAACAACTTTGAATATAAGTGTGTGTATTAGATTATAATGGCTATCTCTACGTCATTATTACTTATTATTTGATTTTAATCCCTAAGTATTTATTTCCTCTTTTGTTTTATTCTGTTTTATTTTCTTTCCTAGTTATTTTATTTTGTTTTTATTACTTTCTATTGTTATGTGTATTGTAATTGGGTTTAAATACCCCCTCTTATAAATAAAATCAAGCTGGTTTATTTTCAAATCTCAACATGGTATCAGAACCTAAACCTAGATAGCAGCCACATTTGTCGGTTACAGCAGCCGCAGGCCTCCACCTCCTTCTCCGAGCTGGTGGCAATCCCTGTCGAGTCCAGCGAACAACAGATTCCAACAAACTACAATAATTCCAGAATGATTCCTTTGGGTTCTGTCTGCAATTTCATGCTATCCTGCCGCTCTTCCTGCAGGGACCAGTGAACAAAAGATCCATGTCTGTCCGCAAAATTCTGGTGCTCTTCCGTCAAGGTCTAGGAAACAGAAGAACTGCCGCCCGATTGCTCCTGTTGTTGTTCACCAGAGGACTTCTACGATCGCCAGATTCCTCATGTTTCAACCAATCTTGTCGTTGTTCTGCAGAAAGTATTCTTGGAGTTGTCCTTCTACCTGCAATTTCTGCAATTGTGCCTGGTTGTTGTGATTCTATCAAAATTCATCGATGGCTCAGAACCACAACATATCTTTTGCTCAGTTGGAATTATGGCTTATTCTTTCAATGAATCAACCTAGAAGACGTTTTTGACTTCGCCGGAGGATCGACTCCGATCCCCGCTCCCTTCCAGACCGGAGGATCGAAAGGCAACATAAATTTCTTAATCACAACTCATAAGTTGAACGACAGTAACTTCCTACAATGATCCCAAGTGGTGTCTTTGTTCATCAAAGGACGTGAAAAGATCAGTCACCTCACAGATATGATTCGTGAGCCTCCAATGACAGACCCGACATATGGAACTTGGGAAGGGAGAACTTCATGGTCATGTTATGGTTGATTAACTCCATGGAGACTTCACTTGTTCGTTCGTACATGTTCTTCCCTTCAGCAAGTGCTCTCTGGATGGTTGTCCGTGATACCTATTCGAATGTAAGAAATTCTGACCAACTCTATAAGGTATCTAAGAATATCTGAGAGACAAAACAGGGGTCAAGAATAGTGACTTACTACTATAATGACCTAGTTGCATTATGAATGGAATGCGACTTGTACTACAGCTATACTTGATATTCTCCGGCTAACTTATCCCTCTTCCAGAAGATTGCAGAAAAAAATCGTATGTTTTAATTTCTTGTTTGCCTTAACAAAGACCTTGGTAAAGTCCGGGGTCGTATACTTGGTAGGGATCGACATCCTTCAGCTTGAGTTGCTTTTACCGAGATTCGTTGCGAAGAAAGCAGGAGACTTGTCATGCTCGGCACTTCTACACCTTCAGCTGAGTCGTCCGTCTTGATCTCAAATAATGCTCAGCCCTCGCTCATGCCACCGTGGACCGGTCACTCGACTTGTAATTACTGTCACAAACCCAACCACACTAGGAATAAGTGTTGAAAACTTCACGATAAGCCGGTATACAAACCTTCAGCCAAATCCTCTGGTGTCAAAGGACTAACAGCGACGGTCGAACAAGGCACGACTCAATCGAATCATACCCGGAACATCTTGTATTCCTCAGAATCTCTAAAAACCAGATGGAGCAATTGATCAAATTTTTTGGAGCCAATTAGGTCTTTGCGGGTCCATCGACCTCTAATTTCCAACAAGATACTTTTTATACGGCTCTCGCAGTTTATTCCTCCTCTAGTCCATGGATTATTAATTCAGGTGTCACAGATCACATGACTAGCTACTTGCAAGTTTTCTCAACTTACTACCCGTGCTCTGAAAAAAATTATGTCAGAATTGTCAATGGTCGCAGTTTGTTTTACATTTTCTCTGATTGCAATGTAACTTATTATCAATCAGCAAGTTAACAAGTGACATTGATTATATTGCTAATTTCTCTTCTAAAGGTTGTGTTTTTCAGAATCATCGTTCGAGGAGGATGATTGGAACTTCTAAGAGATTAGCTGGACCCTAATACTTTCAAGAGGACAACACGGAGAATGAAGACATGACACTCAAATGTTGTAGTCTATCTCGAGTTATTGAATATCCCATTATGTTATTATTTTGTAGTTTAGATCATCCTAGTTATCGATATTTGAAAAATTTGTATCCTGTAATGTTTTCTAATAAAAATATCTCTAACTTCAATTGTGAGACATGTCAGTTAGTCAAACATCACCTGATTCATTACCCACCTCACACTTACACACCTTCCACCCATTTCTCCTTGATTCACATTAACATATGAGGACCTTCTCGCACTCCCAATTAAACCACTAAACGATGGTTCTTATCTTAATTGATGACTGCACTTGAATGACGTGGGTCAACATTTTAAAACACAAATCGAAGTCGTTATGACCTTCAAAAACTTCTACACATTTGTCTTAACTCAATTCAAAACTTTTATTCATGTCCTTCAGTCCGACAATAATTGTAAGATTTTCAACTCTATTTTGAGTAAATGCATCCTCCACCATAGTTCTTGGACGGTCACTCTTCAGCAAAATGAGGTAACCGAGACAAAAAACCACCACCATCTCGACATTGCGCGCACCATTATGTTTCAATCCAATGTTCTAAAAAGTTTTTTGAACGATATCATTCTGTCAATGTTCTAAAAAGTTTTTTGAACGATATCATTCTAACTGCCACCTATCACATAAATAGAGAGTCCCCTCCAAAATTCACAAGTTCTAAACTCCTTTGGCTGCCTAGATGTCATGTTTCTCTACCAATCAGGTCTTCTCCACTTTAGATCCCAAAATTTTTGGATACACTGTCTTTATTTGAAACACTGCCTCTACTCAGAGTAAACTTTATCTCAAATCCATAAAATGTATCTTCCTTGGTTACTCCGCAACTCAAAAGGGATATCGATGTTTTGATCCGACCACAAACAAAATCTATACGAGTGTTGATGTTTCCTTTTTTGAAAATATTCCTTATCTTTTTAGTTCGGCCTCTGATGAAGGGTGTTTAAGTTCCTTGACACTGTCCCTTATCCTACTCCTAGGGATTGTCCCCCATTAATCCCACCACTGAACAGTTCTTTGTCCCGTTGAGTACACCATCTTCTCTTCCCACTATATGTGTCTACACTCGGTGCACCTATCCCAATGCTCCAACTCAAGAGTCCACTACCTCCTTACAAGACTTGACTCCACCCCAAGCGACACCATCAGCACAGCCCTTCCTCCATCAGACGTGCTCCCTCAATTCTATGAAAAAATATGTCTTTCCACATTTTATCGCAAACCTACAGAGCACTTGCTACTGCCCTGGCGGACCATCAGATCTCTGCTACTATTGAGGTTGCTCTTGTGATCCAGTCTGGAAAATGACAGTAATAGAGAAATCATACATGGGAGGTTGTGGACCTTTCTCGAGGTAAGAAAGTCGTAGTGTGCCA
>NW_018164690.1:20037-20548 GCF_001263595.1 Phalaenopsis equestris
TCATTGATCCATGTAGGAGTGAAAGTGATCCATTTACCTCACACATAAACAACTTTATGGATGATTCCATGCAAGTTTGCATAAAATTTGTTTACCACAGGAACAACCACGGTAGCGGTAGTATAGCACAACACTTCCCATCTTTGCCGCACCATCATCTCTTCAATTGCTGTAGAGGGATTATTCAATCCGCGATTTATGAATCCTCTTCCTTCATCAATCTTTTCTTCTGATGTACCTTGCTGAAGATTCGCTGCAATTCTGCACTAATAAACTTTTGTCGATTGAAAACTCGCATTCTAGGATTATGAGAGGAATTTGATGCCATAGGAATGAAATTGGTGGTGTTTCACTTCGTTTTTGGGGGAAAATATGATGTAGGAATCAAATTTGGGAGTTTAAAAGGGTAACACCCGCCCAAAAACGGCCAAAAACCTCCATTTAAACCCAAGAAATTGCCATCTCGCCGGTCTCACCGTCGGCGGGAGCGAGGGCGCCGTCGGCCCGCCTC
>NW_018164690.1:21182-29027 GCF_001263595.1 Phalaenopsis equestris
TAAATATATATATATATCTCGCAACCTGTCAGATTTGGGTTGGAATCATGTGTCTAACCACTCGAGTAACACTCTCATATAGCATCAGTCACCTGGGGGGATTCGAATCCCAGACCAGAGGGGTCTTACAATTGACGAAGCAGCCTCACAACTAATCTGTGAACGTGACACTATATATATTATTGATTTTTTTTTTATAATTTAAATTCACAAAATCCATTAAAGTTAAAACTCATATTTTCTTTTGATCAAAAACTTAGCTCTTAGAATAAATTTAGGAGTGGAGAAAGTTAGAAATAACTAAAATGATATACAAAAAAATAATAATAAAAAAATAAAAAAGCTATTTGAAACCCATTTAATTAATTAAGTATTTAATTTAATGCAATTTATTTATTAGACATTATTATTATCATTGTTTTGTAAAATTAGCTTTTATATTACTCATAGTGAGGTTAAAATTCATATGCAAGTAAAAAATAAATGATTAAACCAATCACCAAATTTGGTCATACAATGAATCCGACGACTCAACTACATCTTAAACAAATCGCAAAATTGACACTTCAACCTCTACTTAACAATATCCTCAAGTCTATTGGTAACTAATTTTAGAGTCATTACATACATTTCACACAATTCTTATGCACTTAAACTTTAATATTTATATTTATAACCCTCAAATCTTCAACTTCACATCAAAAAATACTAATTTTACTAACTTTTTAAAAATCAAATGCATCATTTTATGCATTGATCTATAACACAAAGGTGTTATAAATATAACTATTAAAGTTTAGGTTTATATTTATATATATAAAGTCAAAGTAATATTCATATTATGAGTGTACAAAACATTGCTTGTGATTGAAAACATTGATTATTCAATCATATTTTTTACTTATTTCTCACATATTTATCTATGAAGTTATTAATCGAGAAGCATATGGACAGAGAGAGGTTAGGAATTGAAGAGTACGTATAAGAAAACACTGATCTTTAGCTTTGATTTTCTCAACATGTAGATCCAATATATTAGTAAATATGATGTAACGTTCAAATCATGATAACCACATGAAAAAATATGACAAGTACCCCTCATTAAATTCATTGAATAGTCAATTTGCTTCAGCATAAAATAATGGCTAAAATATTCTCCAATTATTTCTTCTCCCAAAATTTCCGACAAATGGCTTTTTACATCTTTCATTAATTATGTAATCTTAATGCATGTGATGGCTAGTAATCAACACATCATCCACACACACGTTAGATTGTGAATTTAGCTGAAGATCGTTAATCATTCGAAAATTGATTTGAATCTTTGTTCAGATGGAGATCGGATCAAAGTAAATGAGCCAAACTATGAGTCAAAATTTTAGTTCGAATTTTTTTCGAGCCGACACAGCTCAACTCAAAATAGGATCATTAATAGTTCTAAGAATGTTAGCATTGTGAATTAAATGAATTTAACTCGAAGATAGTTAATCGCTGGAAAATTCATTCGGATTTTGGTCTGGATCTAGATCAGATTAAAATAAACGAGCGGTGCTACGAGTCAAAATTTTGGATCAAATTTTTTCAAATTGATTTTGAGCCAACCCCAACTCAGCTTGAAATCTGATCATTTTGATGCAATTAGATTACTAAAATATTATATAAATAGATATTAAAATCCGTCAAAAATAGTTTACAATTCTAACGGTCCAACACAACAAATAAGGATAGCTGATGCACAATAAATTTAGGTCAATTAATTGAATAACGTGATGCGCATCAAATCATATCCTTAAATAAACATACAGTACAATAAAACTAATAAGGTCCAGTAGATTCACGAGGACCTGAATAAATAGCATCGCTGATACATGAAACATATATATATATATAATACAAACATGGCATTTTCTTATGGGGACATTTACATGCATACCACAAGATTCTTTTGTATTTTACATTTATAACACGTAACATTCACGATTATTACATACATACCATTTATATTTTTAAAATCACAGAAAAAATATCACAAATTTTATCTTTTTAAAAATAAAATACATATTTTGATGCATGCATGTATGACGTCAATGTGTTTCATAAGAATAGTGTGGTATGCGTGTAAATTTATGTTTTTTTACACTTAATCAATTTGAGGTATTTACATATATATCATCTAATTCTTGTGTATTCACATATCTAACACTTAAATTCAATCTTTTACATTAACCACTCAATCGCATAAAAAAATATCAAATTTTTTTTACTTTGCAAATATGTAATACACATTTACATGCATATGTAAGATGTCATATACATAAATTTGAAATTTAGATGTTTGATGTGTGAATACATGACAGTTATATATGTGTTATGGAAGTAAAACTTCCAATATTTTATGGAAGATGTACATATTTTTATGCATTTACACATCTAACATATAAACTTCAATATTTACGTATGTACCTACCATCTTTTACTGCAAAAAAATGGGCACATCACCTTTCAAAAGTTCAAATGATTATGGTTTTTATGTGATGTAAAACATTGGTGTTGTATTAGTGTAAAATGTAAAATTTATGTGTTAAATATTACATAGAAATTGGGTGGTATTTATATAAATGCCCCTATATATATGTGTAAAGTGTAATATTATATTTGATTCATTAATCTTTCAAAGTACTTAGATATTTGAGCAAAGTGGCTCCGAATAGGGGTGTCAAATATTGACCCGACATGTCAACACGACTCGAACTGGACCCGACATGTCAACACGACACGAATTGGACTCGAAAAATCTAACTTAAGTTTGACCCGAATATTTTTCGAGCCGCGTTCGTGTCAGAAATTTTGATTTATTTATTATTAGGGTCGGATTCGAGTTGAATCCGAAAACCCAAACATAACCGGAATAAAAATGAAATTTTGGGTTGGTTTTGGGTAAGCAGGTCACACTTGGGTTCGGGCGGCGGTCCTATTTAGATGGCATCACTTTTTAGTCCAACATAAACCCGCCTTGCTTACACTGCCTATTAGAAATAAACAGATATTAGTTGCGAAAAACATGCAACAGAAACAGAGAGAGGAGCATATTGGCGGCCACATCAATCATCCCCCGCGGGGGTACCAAAACCCCCGCCAGTAGTAAATGAGAGGAGAAAGGGGGATGCATCTCAGACCGGATCCCTCCCATCAATCGTGGGCCCCACACTCCATGCAGATCCAGTCCTCAATTCCTCTATTTGTCAATTGCCACTTGCCTACTTCCAACTGGACCCCCCCGCCACTCTCTCTCTCATGACTTGTTGTTAGCCCCACGCCCAAGCGCAACATACACTCTCCTACCTCTTTTTGCCTCTTTCCCATGAATCTTCCTCCCCCCCCAAGTTGACCCAATAGGATTTATATGATTAGTGGGAAATTATAATTTAATAAATAGAAGATATTAAATAAAGAAAAAAAAAGAATAGATCTACTCATTTTTTAAATTTTAGTTAAAAGCTTAATTTGTTTTATATTATTTCAAACTAGCTTAATTTTAGCATGATTTAAATATTATTGGACACAATATAGATGAGTTTTATAGAATTTTTTATTTGTTAAAATCAGCATAAAAATAAATCCTCTTGTTAAGTCTTAAATGAATTCTACCTGAAATTTGAAAAAAAAAAGTATATTTTTATTAATTTTTTTTTTTTACAACTAAAAAAATTAGTCAACTTATTTTAAAAAATAATAAAAATGATTTCTTTATATCCATAATTACTATTATTATTATTTTTAATTATTACATATTATTGCTAAGCTAAACAGACCCAAAACTAATTCATAACTTCAAATCTCTCTTCATAAATATTAAATAAGCTTCACATTAAAAAAAACATATTTACTTAAATTCAAGCTCCCTTCTCTATAAAACCATCCAATCTCCCCTTAACCTTTCCATACACAAATAAAAACCCATCCCACCCCCCATTCATCACTTCAATTCCTCCCATTCATTCATCTCCCCCACTCCTCTCACTCCCACCACCACCACTCTCCCCAATGCAATCCAATTCCTGCAACTCCTCCTCCTCTTCCACCCTCGACCTCCCCTCCCCTACCCTCCATCCCATCCACAGCAACCACAGCGCCATCACCAGCCCTGCACCCACAACCCCCTCCTCCGAACCCTCCACCGAAGCAGAGTCCAAAAAACTCCCCTCTTCCCAATACAAAGGAGTCGTCCCCCAACCCAACGGCCGCTGGGGCGCTCAGATCTACGAGAAACACCGCCGCGTTTGGCTCGGCACCTTCAATCTCGAACACGACGCCGCCCGCGCCTACGACCTCGCCGCGCAGCGCTTCCGCGGCCGCGACGCCATCACCAACTTCCCCCCACTTTCCCTCTCCGCCGATCCCCACGAACTCTCCTTCCTCCTCTCGCGCTCCAAAGCGGAGATCGTCGACATGCTCCGCAAGCACACGTATCTCGACGAGCTCCGCCTCTGCCCTCCCCTGTTTTCGCCCAAAAACGCGTCCGTCGTTTCATCCAAGCCCGCAAGGGAGCATCTTTTCGACAAAGCCGTCACGCCCAGCGACGTCGGCAAACTCAACCGGCTCGTGATCCCCAAACAGCACGCGGAGAAGCATTTCCCGCTTGCGGACGGAGCGAAGGGAGTTTTGTTAAATTTTGAGGAGGGATGCGCGGGGGGGAAGGTGTGGAGGTTTCGTTATTCGTATTGGAATAGCAGTCAGAGCTACGTGCTGACGAAGGGATGGAGCAGGTTCGTTAAGGAGAAGGGGTTGGTGGCCGGTGATTTGGTTGGGTTCTATCGTTCCAAGGGGGAGGAGAGGCAGTTTTATATCGAT
Source organism: Phalaenopsis equestris (assembly GCF_001263595.1). Classification (NCBI taxonomy): domain Eukaryota; kingdom Viridiplantae; phylum Streptophyta; class Magnoliopsida; order Asparagales; family Orchidaceae; genus Phalaenopsis; species Phalaenopsis equestris. The sequence goes on from NW_018164690.1 coordinate 26,034, forward strand.
TGCCGGCCGCGAGGGGAGGAAGGGGGAGGAGTGCAGACTTTCCGGCTCTTTGGGGTGAATATAGGTATTCTGGGAAGTCTGAATATGAATAAAAAGAGGAGTTTTGAAGGGATGGAGGTGGGATTGTTGATGAAGAAGCAATGTGTGGGCGGTTTAGGTTAGTGATTGTTATTTGTTTGTTGTACGTATAAGTGGATGATGTTGCAAGTGTATATTGGTAATGTGGTCTACCATTTTCTAACTTAAATTTTTGTTATTTTCTTAAGAAGTAGGATGACTCGATTGTTCTTCATGATTGTGTTTGTTATTTGTGTCAATACACGGAAATGGTTAAATTTAAGTGCTTCATGGCTTTTAAAGCATGAATTATCTACGCGTTTTGTTTATTTTTGTAGCTTATTTAGTTGGATATTTTTCTATTTAATTTGATTGGCTTTATGTTTGTTTTTATACGCCATGAATTAGCTTTGGGATAACTTCGATTTTTTTGTCCTAGGGCTCCAATATGTTTTAAAATTTAACTATTTGCATCTCTCCCACGCGTTATATTTGAATGGGGCAATAGAAAATTCTTTTAAAAACATTAGGCGTATTAGAGAAAATTTAAGTAATGTCATAGTCAAAGAAGGAAAATATAATTTATATTATTAAGTAGTATTATACTATATATATATTATATAAGCCTAGTTTTCTTGGGAAACAAAAGATTTGTGATTGTGTCGACTTGAATCATATACAAGCTCACACTTTAGTGATCATAAGTTTTCTACGCTTAATTTTGCTTAAGGGGAAGATTAGAGTTAAGCTCTCTCCATGGAATTAATTGTAGTTTGTTAATTAGTATTATGCACCCTTAATCATAACACTGGTCTTTAGAAACCATGATTTATTGTTTGGCTAGCTAGGTTTTTTTTCTGAGGTTACAATATTAATTCTTTATTACATGATTTTAAAATTTTTCTTAAGAATCGAACGGTTGGACAATCTTGAAGCATTTGACCCTATGGCTTAGTTCAAAGCTCTATAATTAGTCATGTATTACTAATTATTTATTAATGAATTAAATTAAAGTCATAACCATGTGTTGAATATTTTAATCACCGATTAAGCTTGCACATATTGAGTGTAAATTTGGCAGTAAACTAAATAGATTCATATGAATTGAACAGACTAATCCGTTGATTTATTAATCAAGTAGTTGATAGCATGTAAGCATAGTGTCTAGACTAACTAATAACCTCCTTGAAGTGATCTTATCAGAGCAATGCTAGTGTGTACAAGCTAAAGGGAGGCATGCCCTTTACAATTAATTAAAACTCTTAGAAATATATATACCTTTGGGTGTGAAATTGGTATGCAACTTCGTAAGACCCATCTAACCCCTACGGGAGCAGATAACAAGATGAGAATATATATATATATCTGTGTGTGTGTGTGTGCGGTTGTTTCTTATCTGTGGAGCAAAACCTAATTCTTCAATCATAAGATGTGCTATTCTGAACATCTGACTACACAAAGAAAAAATTTCTTCCTTTACAAAATATTACTGAAGCAAATGAGAAAAAATATATATATATATTATTTTTAGTTGTAATTGTTCTTGAACTTGTGCATGGGAGAATATGATGTGGTTTACTTCAAATGGTGCAAAAATGTCTAGGCATTGCTTTTAAAAATAAGATTTTATTAAAATTTCTGAGAAATATTACTCATAAATAACCTTTAAATCTTAAAAAGAAAAAAAAAAACAACTATAATACCAATGCGTGACTAATATATATAGCAGGCTTAAATAAAAACACATTGAAATAAACTTGTATAATTCAAATATGTGCGTTCATAACTTAAAAAGCAAAGTAATGAAGCATGAGACATTGCTTGTAACTAATCACTCATATTTTAATATATAGAAACTTTAAACTAAGATGTTTGGCCATACAAAGTCACAAATTCTCAATTCCCAATTAAGTAATATGATTAGTATTGCGTGCCGAAAGTTATCAATGGCTCCTCAGTCCATAAAAGACTTTTGAATTCCTCCACTTCCTCCCCCTCCTCAATTGAAGAGAGGGGTCTATTTATAGCCTCTGGGTAGGAGAATTTGGTCTTTTTGGTGACTATATCCCGATCAACTAATCTGATGACCCATATTGATTATCTTTAATTAGAGAGTTTCTTTTTTAAAAATTTTAAGCACTTTAATGATATCAGAATTGAGTGATATTTGGATCGTTGGATTCCTTTAGCCAAAACACTCAAATTGACTATAAATATGTTAAATTTGGTGTTAATTTCACCGTTCAAATGACAATCAAAGGTCTCTAAATGTGCATTAATGATTTGATCCAAATTTGATTGAACTTAGATTAACCCAGCTTTGACATCATCAAGTTGGTCTTGTCGAGATGGTCAACTTGATTATAAACTTGTTGATATCTGAGTCTGGTCAAATGACAATCAAAGGTCTCTAAATGTGCATTAATGATTTGATCCAAATTTGATTGAACTTAGATTAACCCAACTTTGACATCATCAAGTTGGTCTTGTCGAGATGGTGAATTTGATTATAAACTTGTTGATATCTGAGTCTGGTTCATCTTAAATTTAAACCTGTAACATTTATTACTAAAAAAAATATTGCGTCCACCTGTCCGCATGTCTAGTCGGCCGCTCACGGGGCACTACGTCACCTACAAATAAGATGTATGACGATGTGCGCCCTATGATTGACCGCGTGCGGCATTCTAACTCAATATTTTCTCCTAAATTCATGCGTTGTAATTTTAAAACGTGAGCAACACTTGCTTATATTAGTAATAATATTTAACAATTAATCTTTCAGGAAAATTAAAAAAAAAAGTATGATTATTACAAATTCTATTAAAAACAGAAAATAGGGCCATTTTTAAGGCCATGAACCATTTCCATATATATATATATATATATATATGCATATATATATATAACACAATGGTGGCGGTTATCTTCTTTCGC
>NW_018164690.1:29147-31101 GCF_001263595.1 Phalaenopsis equestris
AAAAAACAAGCTTAAAAAAAATGTGTTTGTCTATCTGTCTTCTTAGCGAGCAGCCGGGTAAGGCAGGTTGCCCTTAAAGACCATTGACATTGCAACTATAAAACTATTTTCTCTTTATTCTTCTGTGCATCTTTATTATATGGAAAAGAGAAGAACCGGTCTTCTCTTTTACATATAACTATATATATATATATTAAGCATGCTGCATTTGCTTCAATTATTAGGGTAACAGTAGAACATGCACGGCAGCTTCAGATTTCAACATTAACTCAAATATTTATAACTATTAACGTATAACTATTTGGCTTCTTCTTGCATTAACTAAGCTCCGCTAATTCATTTATTAAGCTGAGTAAAGTTTGAATTAGTAGTGCACCTTTATTTGCTGCAATGAATTTTACTTCAACAAATTCAAAAATTACAAAAAAAACATCCGATTAAGCTTCATAAAGTTTACATATATTTTACAACAGAGCCACTTAAACAGTGTAACGTGGAGCAATCGCTGCACGAGTTGAGCACATTCAGTTCATTATGCATATCTCAACATAAAGTTTGTGCATGATATGCAATCTTATTGGCCACATTGAAAAATATATGTAATTTTAAAATTGCAATTAGCGCGTTGCCAGTAAAGATGATGTAGTCGTCGGCAACTTATGAAATTGCAGGGACCCCCACATGTACAGCTGCAAAAAACTGACCCGTAGGCATGGATCAAAAATGAATTTTTGTCCTTTAGGGATGCCCTTTTAATATTGTGAAATTTATATTTTATACAAGGGGCTAGCTGGCCACCGCATGGTTTCTGGGAAGCAAAAGCATGGAGGAATTTTTATTAGGGATATGCATCAGGATTGAGATGAGAACATTTATGTGCTTTATCGTCGGGAAGGGTAGGGTGGAGCATTTACATGCAGGCACCCCAAAACTTTTTTATTTATGAGTTTGCCAGCCCGCTTTCATTCGTTATTTATGTGCTTTATCGTCGGGAAGGGTAGGGGGGAGCATTTACATGCAGGCACCCCAAAACTTTTTTATTTATGAGTCTGCCAGCCCGCTTTCATTCGTTTTTTCAAATTCTACCCTCAAATATCAGATTTTCTTGAGAAAGTAAAATTGTGCTCGACTTCAGCTGGTCTTTTGACATGAAAATCGGGGCTTTGAGTTGCACAGGTGGAGGATATCATATTTGAAGAAAAGGGCGACGAAACTAGTGGATGATGCAACAAGTGCAAGATTTTGATTGGATGGTTTTTGTTGCGAATATGGAAATCGGTCCACTGTTTAGATTGACATTTTCTCTTGTTTGACAATAAATTGGATTTGATACGTGAAATTAATTGTTGTTAATTTCTTCTATGATTTGTTGCAAATGAGAAAAGGAAATAATTAATGAGATACTTTAATTGTTTGATTAATTTCTTAATGAGCCTAATGTTATGATGGAATTAATAAATAGACATGCTAGCTCCCATTGCAATCTCTCTCGTGATTTGGTTGCCCAGGCATCTCTCTTTGGCATTGGTAGATTTTCAGGTTTTTCTTCTGGTGTGCTTCGGTTTGAAGCTCTCAGGTAGAGAGAGGGAGAAAATAAGAGGAGAGAGAAGAGAGAGAGAGAGAGAGATAAATTCTTTCTTGTAATCGTCGAGGCGATCGACGTACATATTCCTTGAAGTAATAAAATCCTCTGCAGCTCCGTGTACGTAAGCAATTTGCCGAACCACGTAAATCTGTGTGTTTCCGCCGTGTTTTCTATTCAACGATTTTTCTCGATCCGACTTTTCGCTTTATTATCGACATTTTTTCACAACTGTATTAAATGAAAGAATGAATTTATTTTCGGTTATTTTATAAATGTAAATTGGAACTATAATTTTATATATACATACAACACAATTGTTATTTATTTACATATCTAACTCATTAATATATACATATATATATATATATA
>NW_018164690.1:31509-61619 GCF_001263595.1 Phalaenopsis equestris
AAAAAACAAGCTTAAAAAAAATGTGTTTGTCTATCTGTCTTCTTAGCGAGCAGCCGGGTAAGGCAGGTTGCCCTTAAAGACCATTGACATTGCAACTATAAAACTATTTTCTCTTTATTCTTCTGTGCATCTTTATTATATGGAAAAGAGAAGAACCGGTCTTCTCTTTTACATATAACTATATATATATATATTAAGCATGCTGCATTTGCTTCAATTATTAGGGTAACAGTAGAACATGCACGGCAGCTTCAGATTTCAACATTAACTCAAATATTTATAACTATTAACGTATAACTATTTGGCTTCTTCTTGCATTAACTAAGCTCCGCTAATTCATTTATTAAGCTGAGTAAAGTTTGAATTAGTAGTGCACCTTTATTTGCTGCAATGAATTTTACTTCAACAAATTCAAAAATTACAAAAAAAACATCCGATTAAGCTTCATAAAGTTTACATATATTTTACAACAGAGCCACTTAAACAGTGTAACGTGGAGCAATCGCTGCACGAGTTGAGCACATTCAGTTCATTATGCATATCTCAACATAAAGTTTGTGCATGATATGCAATCTTATTGGCCACATTGAAAAATATATGTAATTTTAAAATTGCAATTAGCGCGTTGCCAGTAAAGATGATGTAGTCGTCGGCAACTTATGAAATTGCAGGGACCCCCACATGTACAGCTGCAAAAAACTGACCCGTAGGCATGGATCAAAAATGAATTTTTGTCCTTTAGGGATGCCCTTTTAATATTGTGAAATATATATTTTATGCAAGGGGCTAGCTGGCCACCGCATGGTTTCTGGGAAGCAAAAGCATGGAGGAATTTTTATTAGGGATGTGCATCAGGATTGAGATGAGAACATTTATGTGCTTTATCGTCGGGAAGGGTAGGGGGGAGCATTTACATGCAGGCACCCCGAAACTTTTTTATTTATGAGTCTGCCAGCCCGCTTTCATTCGTTTTTTCAAATTCTACCCTCAAATATCAGATTTTGGGGTTAAACCTGAAACCATATGTTTCATTTTTTTACATAACTGTCAATAGATGGGAATTTGGTAAAAAAATATTAATATTTCAAATGATCTCATCATACGTATGCAATTATTTTTTTATTATTTGCAAGATTTTGATTGGATGGTTTTTGTTGCGAATATTGAAATCGGTCCAATGTTCAGATATATATATACATACTTCAATAGTTTGATTTTAAAAGAGAAATAAATTATTTCATGCATAGATTAGGAGATCAAAATGTTATAAATGTAAATATCAAACACTATGTGTTAGATATTTAAATATAAATTTCCGTTTGATAATGTTAATATTGGTTTCCATGTCTTCAATTAAGTTTATAAGTTTTAAATTAGTATTTGATAAAAAATATATATATTTGACATTTTGATTATTTTGAAATGACAAAAGAAAAATGTCTTCTGGATGCGTCAGCTTCATCAATTTTCTTACTAAAATATCTTAATATAAAGTTTTCCCCACATCAATGAACGAGCAATCAACAGAAAATTGAAATACTCATTTTCAACATGTGAGGATCACTTGGTCAATATATAAATTTAGGGTTAAGAAATGACTTATAATCACATGATAAGCTAGCCATGTTCCTTTTTGGGTAAATTTACCTTTGTACCACCTAATTCCTTTATATTTACATATCTATACCTAAACTTAGTACTTTACATTTATATCAACTAAGTCTTTTATATCACATAAAAAATATCATTATTTTAGTTAACTCTAAAATAAGAAGTATATCTTCTAGCGTCACCTTGTCATATATAGGGGTGTAAACGAACCGAACACGAATGAACAGAGCTTGTGTTCGTGTTGTGTTCGTTTGAAATTTATTTTGTTTGAAATAAGCTCGTGTTCGAAATTGTTCGTGAAGTCACTGGAACGAGCCGAACACGAGCTGTTCGTGAATGACGATCCATTTTGACAGCCCATGACATCCCTAATATTAATATATATAAATAATATATTATATTAATTATATAACTTATATTATATAAATATATTATACTTTATAAAATTTATATTTGTTTGATTCATTTAACTAACCGAACGACAAAAATATGTTCATGTTCTTCTTGTTTACTTATCGAATGAATCAAACACGAACCCATTAATGAACCAAACACGAATTGTTCGCGAATAACTAGCTAATTTGACGGCCCTATTCTCATGCATAAATAGTATTTCATTTATTAAGAACTGAAATTCCAATGTTACAGATGTAAATACATAAGAATATAGTGAGATGCTTGTAAATTGTTTTAAAATAATTAAAAAATAAAATCTATTAGTTTGAAACAATCTGGAGTCACGTGCTGGCCACCAACGCCGAAGAGCTTGAGTGGAACCGACAAGCACCGTCAACGCCTAATTTCCTCTGCAAGTGTTAATAAGTCAAATTAAATCTGATATTAATTAATATAAGAAATGTGTTCCATGTGCCCGTTGAATTATCCAACCCACGGAACGATCCGTTTGCTTCAAAGGAGGAAAAGTCAACCATATTTGTTAAAAGTCCAATTATTATTATTATTATTATTTTATTTTTTATCGGAAATTTCAATTATTTTGTTATTTCTATACCAACCAGATGCTTCAGATTGGATATTCAATAACGTTAATTAATCAGAGAAAGCTTAGGGTCTGTTTCAGACAGTTACAGTTTATTGAATAATCTGTTGATAAGCTGATAAAAAATAATCTACTGATAAACTACCTGTCACGGCTATTACAAAATCTTATTTTTTTTTGGAAAAGCTAGACCGTAACCAGAAAACTGCCACTGCATATAAATAAGTGCGGTGTGAAAACGTTGTTTTCAAAACGACGTTCTGAAAATGCATAAGCTGCCAAAACGCAGTTTGCCCAAACAGGTCAGATGCGTTTTCAAAATGACACAACACCAAATAAGTTGCCCAAAACGGGCCCTTAATGACTTTATTAATCCTGTTTTCTTATATCTTTCCGTTTCGGGGTTATTATTTTTTTTTTAATTATTTTATTTTTATTTTTATTTATTTGCATCTCTTTTTCTTCAGATTTGAATTTTTGTATAATATTTGAAGTTGGGTTAAGCAGTGGTGTTCTCTTATCATATATTAGAATTCAAGAGTATTAGAAGAATGAAAAATGTAAATAAAATTTTCAAAATGGTGCTTTTCAAAGAAGAAAAATAACCTGAAACTTTGATGAACATAGACAACATGGGGACTATGTTGACAAACATGAATTAGTTGTCATCAAAAAATCATTTTAAGTTCTAACTACTTCTTAAACTTTGTACTTTATAATCTTGGGAGCCTGAATGAACAACCATGTTAATTTTTTTGGAGGCAATTAAATATATAGCACTTTAAACATTGTCTTTAAAACGTCAAATGATCTCTGAATCTTACTTGTTTATAGTCAAATGGAGCATCTCAGTCACAACAATCCAAAGATCCTATATGAATCAAATTTGAGATTATTAAAGTGCTAAAATAATTAATGAATAGGTTATACTTATATAAAACTAATAATGTGCCATTTGATGGATTATTAGTTTAAAATCATAGTTTAAAATCATAACCAAAATAACTAAAATGATTTTTGGAAATTATACATAGACAATTATTCTTCACATGGAGAAGGGTTGGGACTTGAAATTAGGGGGTTTTAGATTCTAAAAAACTCCGAGCTTTGCCTAATCACCATTTTGACTGTTAATGTAGCTTGACTATTGATTATTATTTTGATCACAAAAATTCACTCTTGATAAAATTATCATAATTTTAACATCAAAATATTAAAAATTAGAATTCTTTCAAAAACTAAATAGTAAAAATTTAATGAGAATTTGTGAGAGAATCATGCACATCTTCTAATATAGAAAATGGACCAAATTTCTAAGAAAAATGTTTAAAAACAAGCATAAGGGAGTACTACAAATATAAAAAACTATATAAATTATCAATATTTTTTTATTTTGGGTAGCTATCCTTATTGAAATCTCTCTGTTGGTTTATCAAAGATATGATGAAGAATTGAGTTGATGATTGTTAATAAATGAAGTTAAGGTTTTAGATTCACCCATAACTCTATTTGTATAGAATAGTTTAAAGCTCTTTGTAAAGGAAGGTTGAACCCTGCGAGAGAGATTTGCACTGCATATCTAGAACAAAATCAAAACTCTATACAGATGTAGAGCTTATGAAGGGGAAGTCATACACAACCTACGCGAGATAGTGGTGATTCACTTGTGAGAAATTGGAGCCTATAAAAGGATATTTAGGAGGTGTGAGTTTTCCTCACATCTCAATGAGTTGCATTTTTCCTTTGAAGAAGGAAGAAGAGTTAGAAATATTGGTGAAAAAGGTTATATATTTAAATGTTAAAATTTTAATTATTTTTCATCATGAAAAATATAAATATTAAGGAATGAAGTTACAAAACTTAACGATAAGAATTACGTTGAAGGAGTTTACTAAAATGTAACTGTAAGTTTGGATTGTTACATGTGATGTTTTAGCTCTATTTTAGCTTAATTGGATTTATTTACAACACATATGGGTACATTTTATGGTAGAGCACAAATTTCATTTCTAAAAAGAGTTTAAAAAAGTTATGACATATAAATGAGAACCATCAAATACAATTTGTATGTATATTAAATACAAAAGTTCTTGAGAAAGAAAAGGCTCAATCTTTTCAAAAATGAAGATCATTGGAGCCACTATAGGATTAATATGTTGCTATAAGGATAAAAGAAAAGGCAGTAACCCATATTTGTCTCTGAAAAGTTGAAGGCAATGTGCATTCTGTAACGACAACAGCTGGTTGAATCTATATTAATATAGAAAGAAGAAAGACCACTAGAAGTAAATAATTTTGACCACAGCCAAAATAGATATATTCTACTTCAAATTGCAAACATAGCAACATTTGAAACAACATGAAAGCAAGAAAAGTGCTCAAGTAGTGTTGACTACAAGGTTTAGTAGCGATAGAGATGACAACTATGTTACTCCTTACTGAAGTTAAAACATCACTTCCCATAAAATAAACCATAAGCATAACCATTCTAGTTCGATTGGCAAAGACTGCAGAGAGAAATAAAATCAAGAAAGAACCCAAAGAAAAAACTATTGGGATGGAAAACTTGGGATTTAGTTGATTCACAAGCATAATAAACCGCGAAATAAAACATATCGATCTGATAGATTCAGAATAATAACTTGAAAAGTAGCTCACAATAAAAAAATATAGAAAAAACACACAAAGATTTAATGTGGAAAAATTGATAATGAGACAAAAAACTATAAAGCCACACCACGCCAAAAAAATTCACTATGAAAAGAGAATAATACAATATTACACAGCTCAGATCTACTCTCTACACCATCATAATTTACAACAATTCATGCACTTTTCTTTTTTGATCTCACAAAAGAAATTGCACGTCAAAATCCATCGTCTCAACACAAACATCGCTTCCCACCTGTTACGCACCATCGATAATACTTCACGAGATAGTTTCTTGATCTTTCATGAAACAAGGGCTTAAATCCTTAATTATGTACAAACTGCTCCTGGCATCACAATGTCGCTCCCAGGCATTATCTTTCTAATTGTCGTTGTTGAAGTCACAAATCTGGGCGTTGTCATGACCCGATAGGCGCTACTCCCACTAGATTCAGGGGAACCTGGCAATTGGGCGCCGCTTTGCGTGGCACCTGGGTGCCCCCCTAGGCGTCTGCTGCTGTTGTTGGCTTCCAATCAATCTCCACAACACTAAACAAAAACATCAAAAAGCGCTAATGTCTCAAAGTCAACCACGATCAGATGAAAGTAGAAGAACACATAGGATTCAGATACAAAAGAAAGGCTCAACATAACCCAAAAGATATTCATCCCAAATTACATTACAGTTGTAATCTGAAAGCCAAACTATTGTTATAACCAACAAAGAAATACAAAGAACAAAAAATATTCAATAATTGTAAGTCCAACAAAGAGATCAAAACTACAACCAACAGAAGAAATCCACAACCAACATATATTCAAACAATAGATTAGATCAAAATGATCCAAACTGAAACATTTCAAAAATGATCAAAAACATTACATGTTGCACAACTATTGATCCAAACTGAAACATTTCAAAAATGATCAAAAACGTTACATGTTGCACAACTATTTTAATGTCACAAACGTTAGAGGAGAGACTACAAAATTGTCCTTCAAATTCTCTCATTTCTTTCTTTCCATATCATGAATAGAAAATAAATATAAAAATGATTCCGCTCGAGAGAAAACGATCATACGGACAATTGACTTTCAAAGTATAATTATTCTATTTAATTTGAATATTTGATACATGTGTATCATTGATTTAGTCATACTATAAAACAAACTAATTCAGTAATTATTGCTTATATCTTCCGTTGCAAGCCGACAACTTTAGCTTCAATTGCTTAATTAAGTAACACTGCTCAATTTTGGTTTTGTTGGGAGTTTCCGGGCTTGCCAAAGAGACCATTTGTAGGAGTGGTGTGTTCAAATTTGTGCATGAAATAAAATAATAGGGGCATATACATATATGCCACTCTATTCTAATACATTTACATATCTAACCCCTAAACTTTGCTTTTAAACTTTTGATCACCCAAATTTTAGAAAGTGAAATGCACCTTTGCTTAAGTGTTAAATATGTAATTACATAAGAATTGAGTGGTTTGCATGTAAATCTTTCAAAATAATGATGGTAATAGTAGTATATCTAGCTTTTTAATTATTAAAAGATAAAAGTTTCATGTAGTATGAGCACTTGCGGCCCATCTTTTTCATCTAGTATTTTGTTTTCCACATTTAGTTTTTAAATAACTGCACTTAAGTTTGATCGGCTGCGATTTAAAAGTAATGATGGAATATGTTTACACAAATGCGGGTGATGCGTGCTAGTGCTAGAAGATTCACTTGCTAGAAGATTCACTTGGGTAGAGTAATGAATTATCGTCTTAGCGTTGCACGAGAATTTAGCACAAACTCGGATGAAAGAAAATAACTGATAATCACACCAAAAATTTTTGCGTGTAAAACTTGGAAAGTGAAAAACCACACGGGGTCTGGCCAAGCTGAAGAGTTTCACTGTAGAAAGATGATTACAGTTGCAACTACTTCTCCCACAGGCGAGAAAAAGTTACTAGTTTTCCCAAGTTATAACGTCGATGTTCTGATTAATTTGTTACTGGGAACGGGCGGTGACTGATATCGATTGACAGCATCCGACCGGTGGTGGTTGACGACAGTCGATGGACAGAGGTTAGTGGTGGTCGAGGACGGTTGACGGTGGTCAACGACGATCGATGATAGTCGACGGTGGAGGTGCTGGACTTCAACTTCTTCTCGAAGCTTCAAGCTCTTTCTCAAACCTCAAGCTCTCATTCGTCCTCATGAGAGGGTTTGGGTCTATTTATAGAGTTCCAGGTGTAATTAATGCATGAATATAAATCACTTTGATCAAACGGTACTAAGAGCTTCCTTTGATTAGATAAAGTCTGATAGACATTTGAGTGCCTTCATGTTGTCGAAATTGAGCGATCATGGGCTCTTTGGATTTACCTTGTTGAGACACTTGATTCGATTACAAGCTCGTCAGATTTAACATTCATTTGACCTTCAACTATGCTCAGAAAGCTTCAAGAAGTGGTTTAATTGCTTGATCTGAACTTGATTTGGCTCAAATTGGACTGATTTTGGTACCATTGGGTCCGTCTCGTCTGTATCTTTTTTACTATAAGTTTGCTGAAATCTGAGCTCTCGATGACTTTTGATTAAAATTTGAATATTTTTTTGCTTATAAAGTTTGTCTCGAGATTCGTGCTGGATGATGAATTTGTTGATGATGTATCAACGGATATGTGAAATTTTTAGCTTATTGAATCAAGCCCTCATGTTAAAGAGGCTGAATCGAGCCCATCTGTCAAAGTGACAAAATCGAGTTCACCTGTCGAAGTAGTTGAATCGAGCCCGCTTACCGATTTGATTATATTTATTTCCCTAGAAAAAACAAGATAGCCCACCTGTGTGCTAGGGCGGCTATCGGAGGAGGGCATCATGACTAGTAAAATATTTGTTAATCCAGTATTAAAGACATCACCAGACACTTGAGACTCGATATTTTCATTTAGGCATCAGAGATGGGCATCGTACCAGCTTCACCTAAAACCCACATCGTGGTCTTTTCATCAAGACATTAGAGAAGGATGTCGTACAGTAGTAGATGTTCTATGTTGATTATTTTATTGTTCTTCTCACTTTTGTATAAAAAGAAAATGAACTCTAGAGCTCTATCAGTCTTTCTCTTCCTCAGAAAAATATTACATCAGGACTCCTAGCGTAAAGCTACGTTCGGATTGGAATATTCAGTTGTAATTCCAAGCAATAACTATCATATCTGAACTTAATTTATTTGTTTTTCATGATGTGTTATTCGAGTATTATAAGGTGTTATTCGATTATTTTGCGGTGTTATTGGAATATTTCATCCTTTATTCAATTATTTTGCGGTGTTATTGGAATATTCCATCATGTTACTTAATTTGAGACAGAAGTGTTATTGGAATATTACATCGCATTACTTGATTTGGGGTTGTGTTATTCCAATAACATAGTGGAAATTGAAATAACACGGGGAATATGCCGAATAACATAGCCTCAAATCAAGTAACGCGATGGAATATTTCAATAACACCGCAAAATAATCGAATAACATCATATAATACTTGAAAAACACATCATTTTTACAATTAATGCAGATAGATACTTGAAAAACACATCATTTTTACAATATTCCCGTAACACAGCCACCCGTAACACAGCCAAATATTCCAATCCGAACGTAGCTCTACGTCAGGAGTCCTGATGTAATATTTTTTCTCTCTCCCTCCTACTTTTTTTCTGCGATACAAACTCTTTATCTAAGTGTATTTATTCAAAACAAATATGAAACACTATTTCTCAAAAGGATTCAACATATTAGTACAATAAAAACATTCATTCTTCACAAGAAATTATTTTCTAGTAAGTATTTAAAATCAGACATATTCCATAAAAATATTATCTAAAATAAAATTTAATATTTGAACTACTTTGTGGCGTTCAAATATTTGTAAAAAAAAAAAAAAAAATTGAAATTTTATATTTGGTTACTTACAAAGCAAAACCAAACTATCTTAATTACGGGTTGTGGCAAACAAGCATCCACCCATATTTCTAAACTCACTGCATAGACCCTAAAATTAAGCTCTGCTAAAAAGGACTTGGGCTTATTATTTATTAATGCTTTGCATCAAGTTGGCAATTCCAGGTTTCATTGCCTTGAAATTCTATAATGACATGTGATGCAAACATCACCATGCCAACCCCTACTTACATTTAATATGAGGTTTTCATCACATGTTTTCCAGAAAAATTTAATCTTTCAACTCTAACATATTTAATTGCACAAAATTCTTATGTATTTATATATCTTAAATCTAAACTTTCATATTTACATATATATATATATATATATATATATATAAACAACAACAACAAAGCCTTGCACTTTATTGCTTTAACAAAATGCATAAAATAATATTTCACTTTTAAAAAATAATAGCATGCTCATGTTGATGTGACACTAAAGATTTGAGTGCTATGTGTATAAATATAAACATTTAGATATGAGTTATGTAAATATATAATTGTTGAATCCAAATCTGTCTGATAGATCGCTCCCAAAGAATAGTGTTAGACTAAGGGAAAGACATTGAGAGAGGGAGAGAGAAGGAAGAGGAGAGGAAGACTTCCTGGGGCTTGTTATTTCCTCAAGCTTGATTTTACAAGTGTGGGGGAGTCAAAAAGATCCCGCTCATACATTATAATGCCTACTATTTACAGAAGATAGAAGGGGTAGAAAATATAAAAAAAAAATTACATTTTTGCATCTCAGTCTCTTTACCCTGGATCATCAGATTTGACTCGAGATCCACACATACCATTTTTAATATACAATAAGAATTCTGTGCTATGTAAGCAAGTGCCCATAGAAGGAATCAACCACAGTTAATCCTCCACAACTTACATAAACATACAGCGCAATACAACTAATCCCAAATCAGATAATTCATGCCATAAAATCACCAGTGGAGATATAGGAAATAAATAAATAAACAAACGTCAAGATTTTCTCTTTTGTGATGGGCAAAAATTTGGCTTTATCCTATCCCTTCTTTTCTGTAGGGGTTGGGCAGCCTTGAAGACTCGCTCCCACCTACTTTAATGCCAAGTTGGGTGTAGCGTTTTGACTTGGCGTTCAATCTTATCAGGCGGCTAAGGACAAGCAATCATGAAGAAAAATTGGAGGCTTATTTGGCCTTGTTGTCTGCTTTACTTTACCCAGGTTATTATCTAGCTACTCTTTTAGACTTCCAGTCGGAGTTGTTCTTGACTTGGCTTACAGCTTCTCATTCCCACGTCGGCAATTCATTTCAATATGCTGAAATTATTGATTTTGGAAACATGGGGAAATCTACATGCATGTCTCAAGATTCTCTTCTATTTACATATCTAAAACAAAAAAATTTGATATTTATAATATTTATAAAAGACTTGTGCTTGAAAAGATTTATTTTGAGTTTTAAAATGGTGGTGGTTGTGATGTTTTTGATGTGATGTTAAGGATTTGAGTGGTTTGTGTGTAAATGTGGGAAAATTATTGCATATATACACCACATGCGTGGTTTGTGTGTAAATGTGGGAAAATTATTGCATACATACGTCACATGCAGAGATTGCATATATACACCACATGCAGAGATGCATGCGGTGTCCAATTCTGACCGTAGATCACGGTGATATACGGTCAGGATGCAATCAAAATTTCTTTGGAAAAAAAAATATTTAAAGTGGGGCCCAGCGAAATACATCATGATCGTAGATCACCGTGATCTACGGTCAGAATCGGACGCCGCATGCATCTCTACATACGGTGTATGTATGCAATAATTTTTCGTAAATGTGAATGATTTGGTGATAGATAGGTAATGCGAGATAATTATGTGGTATGGATGTAAATGACCCTTGAAATTATTAGAAAATAGGAAATTAGAGAAGAACTCGTTAAGTCGAGTTTAGGACACACTCACTTGGCCAATTTCACGACGGATTCATCAACAAAATATATGAAGAAACTCGTCAACAAACTTGGCAGTTGCGTTGTAGGTTGACTCACTCAGGCGAGTTCAAGACACTAGTCTTCCAAGATTAAAGTTGATTCATCAAACAATTAAAAAAAAAATCATATCTACCAATCGTAGAAAGAACTCCCATATAGCCAATCAAGAATCAGTCAACCTAAGAGAGTTATTATGCGACTACCATCACTAGAGCTAGCGACCTTGTCAAGTATGGCAATCAACTATTAGTTTGTGTCCAAGTTTATGCATAAACTACTCATCTATTATATTTCAAACATTTTACTAGTATTTTTATCTTATTATTTAGATTTATCCATATCATTTATAAATAGAGGATTAAGAAAAGCTAAGGGTTTTCTTATAGTGTAGCTTTTTAAGCTGTGGAGCATTTTTTTCTTATTTTCTACTCACATCTATTTCTTCTTCTCTTTTACTTTGTATAATGTTCAGATAAAACTCAATACATAGAACACAATCATACATAAAATCATGATAAATAATGATTATATTTTTCTTTCCTCCAATATAATTCTTTTTTCATTTTTTTCGGGCATTGGAATGGCTCAAAATGTTCGATTAAGATTAAAATTCCACGAGTCAAAACTTCAATAAGGGCATGAAGTGATGTTGGAAACTCTTATAAGATATTATAATAGCTATTTTTGAAATATAAAATTTTAATTAATTCATTTTTATGGGCAATGAAAATATTTTATTACCCAAAATTAAGATGTCTTGTGATATTTTTTAGTGAGTTTCAAAAATATTATAAAATGTTACAAAAAAATTATATTTTCAAAATTCATTTTTTAATAATAATTTAATTAATAGGGAAATTTACATACATGCCCACACAATTCTTATGTGTTGACATATCTAATACCCAAGCATTGATATTTATAATAATTAAACTTATAAATTGGGACCCCAAAATCATAAATTTATCAAAAGAAGAGGGAAAGAAGTGGAAGAGGGTTTGCAAATCAATACATAATCATTATGTAGGAGCTAGCAAGCATGTTTTTTGCTTTTCAAAAAAGAATAATTATAATATAACTTCATATCAACTTGTGTCCCAATTTGAAGAAACAATTAAACAAACCAATACAACCCAAGTTTGGCTTGCAATCCAATAGAAGTGAACAGCATTGTTTTGCTTGATCAATCAATATGTTAACTAAACAAACAAAAAATGTACCAATTACAAAAGAATGATAATAAAAGGATCAATCTAAATCAACAAGACTTACTCAAAACATATGCAAATATTCTATATTACAAATTCAGCCCAGAAATTCATTGCCTGTGGTTACCAACAGCTGATTCCACATCATGAAACATTGGGCTCGAGTCCCGCGAAGCGATATTATTCTGCCTTTCTGAAGCAATATTGAGGGTCTCAATCTCCACAGGCCTTATGCCAAGGCCATTAGTAGCAGCAGAAGGTGCACTGCCGTTCGTCATCTCGGCGAGCACCCGGAAATATGCATGAGGCGCCCAACCTGCCAGGAGGAAGTTGATCACCCATAAAAATTCCAAAATTTGATCGTAATTGTCTATAATTGCAAGTTATACCATGCTATTATAAAAAAAATACTTCAAGGTACTAAAGTATAATGACAATTTCACATTATAGTTGTGGTAATTATGGAATAATAATCATGCTCTAAGTATATCTCACAGTCTGAAGGAATGTTGTCGATCAAATGAATAGTTTTGAATATCTTCATAAGGTATTCACATACATATTCTTATGTAAAATTACATATCTAATACCTAAACTTTACTTTTTACATTTATACCATCCAAATCTTTCAAATCAAATAAAAAATACCACTATTTTGACTTTTAGAAAGTGAAATACACCGTTTCATGCATAAGATGACATATGTGTAAAAATTGAAATCTTGGTGTTAGATATAGAATACATAAGAATTGAGTGGTATGTATGTAAATTTTCCTATCTTCATTTATCAAAGCTCATCGCCTACATACTTTTTTGAGAAGTAATTTTGGTTTATGTAACAAAAATGCTTTGAGAATCCCAAAGTTGTGCTGCATCTTCTCTAACGTTATGAGAATATGGACTGACTTGCGGAGTAGTAGCTCAGTGAGTGAATGTGAGAAAACAAAAATGTTATAATACACAAAGCCAATTGTGTATATGGCACCAACATTCCTGAATAAAATGAAGCATATATTTATACCAATATCCACTAGAATTAGCTCCCAATTTTCTAAACTAAGGTTCAAATCATAATTTAGATTCTTTACTCAAAACTAAATAACAATTATAACTAAGAGTGCGTTTATTTCGGTTGTAACTGTAGAAAAGCTAAAGCTCAAAAGTTGTTGAAAATCTGTTGTTCATAAACTAGTGTTTCAGAAGCAGTTAGTATGTTTGAAAAAAAATGTTCAAAAGCGTTGTCAGTTGACTAATGACTGTAGTACCCCTTTGTTTGAAAAATCTTTCGACACATTTCAACATGATAATTCAGTAAATGGACAAAAATGTATTATGGTTTTGAGAGGGCATCACGGTAAAATCACAGAATAATATTCTCCACAAAAATTTATCATACGACGATAATCAAGGCTCATGAGAATATCATTAAGAATCTAATAATGCAGATTCCGCGTTACATAAAGACAATAAAAGCATTGAAGCAGATGAAACAAACAAGTTTATTTTGTAACCGCGGGATGCAGGCTAGCAGCTGGATTCGGGCTACTATTCAATCGCGAAACGGCATTCCGTCAGGAGAGATGGAAGCGGACGAGCCAAACGCTTTAAAACCGCGTTTTGGTTCAATCTTTGGTTCAAAAAGCCAAAACAAACAGGACCTAAGTTACTCCGACTAACTTTGCTATTCTTCCAAAGGTGAAGAATGAAGTTTAAGCCATCAACAATACGTCTAACTTATGGCAATAAAAATTGAAGTTTAGGTGCTAGATACATAAATACATAAGAATTGTATGGTATGTGTGTAAATTTCCCAACATTAAAACATACCATTTGCATGATAAGGTGGAGGGAAGAATTGTAAATAGCAAACTGAAGCAACCACCAATCCTGAGAAACAATCAGAAAAAAAATCATGGCGATGAACTGCAACGAGTAAGGAAATCAACAGAAAAATCAATTGAATAAAAAATAAAGGCATAAAAAAACATAGTAAAAACCTAAAATTCCCCCTGCAAAAACGTCTTGCCAATGATGCCAATAGTCATCTACTCGAGAAATTGCAATAAGCGATGCACAGAGAAGAGGAACCAACACAATGCAAATTTTGGCAACATGGCCCCTCCGATTGAAAACTTGAATTTTACCAGCAAGGTACCATGCAAGAAAGCCCAAGCCAGCAAAAGACCCTGCATTTTTGAGAATATCATAACAAGTTATTATTGCAGAAATACCTTCGTAAATTCGCTTCTAAATATCTAAAAAAATAGTCAAAGAACCATGCCACAAATCGAATAATAATTCACAAAAGCTTTGAGGAAGCCATTTTATAAGATTTCTCACAGTTGATGCATTATCTAAACACTTCCATCGCATAATTCACATCAAAAAGAGAAAAAAACTCACAAGTTGAAATACAATTAGGCAATTTTGGAAGCATTGAAGCAAAAAATATCAAGCCATATGAAAACTTTACAAATCATGCATCAGTTATTTACCCATTTTTAGTTTGTTGCACTGAATGACAATTTCTCCAGTGCGGCAATATTGTTTACCATTACATTATTATTATAATGAATGTTTTAAATATTAAATAAACAAATTCAACCACTAAGTGGGCACAAATATTTTGTACTCACATGAAGAATGCCCACTAGGAAAACTCTTGTGCCCCTCCTTTATAACACTATTGTCCCCATGACATATAACACTAGTGGTGAAGTCATCATATCGCTGCATAAAAAAAATTTCAGCGCCTTGGTTAGCTGCCACATTCCGAATGAGAAAAAGAAAGAGACATTTACATAAATACACCCAATTCTTATATATTTACATATGTAACCCATAAACTTTAATTTTTACATCTATACCACCTAAATCCTTTATATCACATCAAAAATACCAATGTTTTAACTTTTACACTTTTTCATGAATAAGTAAGATGGCATATATGTAAAAATTGAATTTTAGGTGTTAGATAGGTAAATACATAAGAATTGAGTGGTATGCATGTAAATCTTCCTAAAAGAAATTGTTGCTAGTGGAACAATTCAATAAAAGAGCTCAAAACTGTGATAATAAGGCACCCACATCATGACCATCAGGAAAACAACGCCAAAAAAAATCTGGCCGTGGTCGTCCAACGGCATCCTTGATTGCATCAGTTAGGACGCCAGTTATAAGCACAGAAAACAGTAGGCCTGCTAGGATGCAACATTTCATGTTAAACTCACTACTACGATAAACTCGCTGAGATTTTTTGAAAGACAAATGAGAAAAGAAGCAATTTTGTTACCCAATATTGCATTGTGCAGATCATAGACACTCTTCCTTTTGAAGTATATAGCAAGGAAAATAAAAGCCGGCAAAACAACTCCAATCAACTGTCATATAAAAAAAAAACTCATGGTGTTATATGTCGAGGATCCACCAAGTGCAAAAACAACTCATTGAAATGATTCTAAGGGGACATTTGGAATTACTTTTGTTTTTTACATTTTATTTTTTGTTTTTATTTTAATTTCAAATAAAGACGTTTGACATATTTTATTAAGATATGATCGCTTTTAAAAACACTTGAACATCTAAAAGTCATTCTGAATGTTTTAAAAAATATGTTAACTTGTTGTCAGAAACACAAAAAGAAAAACATGCAAGAAAAACATGCCAAACAAACATATTTTTTTAAATTAAAATAAAAATATTAAACAAAATTGATCCCAAATAAGCCTTTAGTTAATTAGAGTATAAGATAGGTTTTAAATGTACCGGGACAGCCCAAAATGGTACTGTGTTGCTCTTCATCGGATATCTCAAATCCTCCATCATATCCTTTCCCACAAAACGATGGAATGGTTCTATAATATTCAATACGACATCAATAACTCCAAGTAGTAATAGTATGATCCAGTCATGCAAGTGAAATCTTGCTACTGTTGTTCCATGGGATCTTATAGTGTGAGTCTCAAGATGAATATCTGGCATTGTCAGCTAAATAATGAGAAGAAACAAAATATCAGAAGCATAACAAAAAATTACATAGAGTTCGTGAAGAAGGTTTCATAAAGGCAATAAAAAGTTGTTGGAAAAAGGGCTAAAAAGCTAAATATGAGGATGGCCACTTAATTTACAAATTCATCTTGTACAAAAAGCACAATAAATCATTTACTTTCACTACATCTTAGTTGGTCATGTAAGTATGCATGCTAATTTATCAATGAGTATCATTTCAGTGTCAACACTTGATGCATAGAATCAGAGATTAAGTGGTTTTGTTGATGTCAGTCAATATTTTAGTGTTATCATTAATTGGGATATCATCAGGTTCAATGGTCGAAAATCAGTAGGATTTAATGATATCCCAATTGAAGTGTGTAAATATTTAGGAGATTTGAGAATTTTGTAATTTACCAAACTATTTAATATCATTTTAAAAACTAAAAAGATGTCTGAGGAGTGGAGGAAGAGTTTTTGGTCTCCATTTTGAAACTAAAAAGATGCTTGAGGAGTGGAGGAAGAGTACTTGGTCTATTGTAAGAATAAAGAAGATCCACAAGAGTGTGTAAATTATAGAGGAATTAAGTTAATGTATCGTACTTTAAAATTATGGGAGAGAATAATTGAAAATAGGTTAAGATGCGATATAAAGATTTCTCATAATCAGTTTGCATTTTGTCTGACATGACTACTATGGAAGCTATACATTTATTGAGAGGCTCAATGGAGAAGTACAAAGAGAATAAGGGGGATCCACATATGATTTTTATTGATTTAGAAAAAGCTTACGATAAGGTTCTAAGAGAAGTCCTTTGGAGAGTTCTAGAGAATAAATATGTTGATATGACTTATCTTCGAGTCATTAAAGATATATATACTAGAGTTGTTACTTGTGTTCGAAAGAGAGGATTGACCAAGTATTTTTTTTTTTATTTCAATTGCATTACATCAGGAATCGGCTTTAAGTTCATATCTTTTTTGCTTTAGTTATGGATGTTTTTACTGGACATTTACAGAAGAAGGTACTTAGGTGATGCTTTTCGCTGATGATATCCTTCTTATAGATAAGACTAGAGAAAAAGTTCAGGAAAAACTTGAATTATGAAGATCTATATTAAAGTCTAAAGGCCTTCAATTAAGTAGATTTAAAATTGTTTCTAGTTTTAAATCTTGAGTGTAATTTTAGTAGTAGTAGCTCCAATGACAGAGTTGTAATTTCGGGTGATCAAATCATTAAAAGTATGAACATTTAGATATCCTGGGTCTACTGTTCAAAATGATGATGATATAGATGGGGATGTATTAGTAGAATTCAAGTTGGTTGGTTGAAGTGGAGGAATGCATCAGGTCAAATTGTGTGATAGAAAAGTGCCACTTGGAACAAAAGAAAAATTTTATAAGATGGTGGTGAGACTTGTAATGCTCTATTGCGCAGAATGTTGGCCTTTGAAAGAGAAGCATAAAACAAAGTTAAGTGTTGCTGCATGAGAATGCTTAGGTGGATAAGTGGTCTGACACTTAGAGACAAAATGCAAAATAAATATATTCATGATAGGGTTTGAGTAGCTCCAGTGGTGGATAAGATTAGAGAGAGTTGTCCTAGATGGTTTGATCACATTAAATGTAGACCATGTGATGATCTTGTTAGAAGACTAGATGCCATAGATTCGACTTATGTTAAGAAAGTTAGAGGTAGATTTAAAAAAACTTGGGCTTATTGTATAAAAAATGATTTTAATATATTAGAATTAAATGAAAATATGACACTCAATAGCATGCAATGGAGAAAAATGATTCATGTTGCTGTCCAGTTAGTGGGATAAAGGTTTGTTGTTGTTGTTGTTATATCATGAATTGTTATGATAAGTTCTTTATTTTCATATTTTTTTACTATATAAAGTTGTTTTCCATTTTTCTACATGACTTTTAAAATAAATTTTAATTGAACATCTATCTAATGGATTTGGATCCTCTCCCATGATATATAAAGCAATTACCAATTTCCAACACTTTTAAAGGCCTTCTATTTTTTAAAATGTCTATCATAGATGTTTAAAGTAGTTTGAATGGCTCAAATTGATAAATTCAGCTATTATTGCAACTCAAACGGATTCAAATGTTTCCCTTTTGTGACAATATATAGAGAAATTTTATTTTAGACTATCAAATTAAAATATTTTTAATATCATAATATATATCTAGTCTCCATTCATGTCGGACGTATGCCTTCTCTGCATCTATAAAGAATTAGTAACCGTCATTTAATTAGCATTATTTAGCAAACATTGATAAATGATAGTCAGGTATCTATAACTTATTCTTTAAATTCAAACTGAAGTTGATACTTATGATTTGTTTAAATGCCATAAATTTTGGAAATTTTATATTTTAACTATTTATTTTCTCAATTAAATTGTAACGACTATTTTGCTATTTGTTAGAATAGATGATAGTGCTAGAAAAAAAAAAAAAGAAGTTTATATGAGAAAATGTCAGATAAAGATAAAAAGAACGTGCAAATTATCAAAAAAATTCACCGCCTTAAAAGTAGTTCAAAGAAACATGGAGGAAATTATTTTGATCCCAACATAATGGTTCTAGTCGTGATAGTTAGTTTTTCCTTTTGAAAAAAGGGCCCACAAACCAATGTATAGATTTATTGTGCATGTGACTGAAAATAAAAAAAATTACTCATGGTAATAGAAAATGCTTTTATAAAAATATAATATCATTCAATGTGGCTATAAGTCCTTCATATATCAAAATGCATCGCTCCATTGAGAATTATGGTCAAGAACTAGATCTTCTAACATTCATGAGCATAAAGCAAGATGGTAGTTGAGGAGATAAGACCATTAACAAAAATGAATAATGAAGTAAAGAAGAAGTGAATTGAAATAAGAAACATAATAATATTTAATAGTTGTTCGAAAAATTAGATAATAGAGCATTAAAAACTCCATTATTAACATGTATAACACTATATTTTGAAATCTATAGACACATTTTCTTTTGTTATAAATGCACAATTGCTATTTATAATGCATGATGAGGTTATTGACAAAGTTGTCAAACGCCAAATTGCTCATGAGATAGGCAATGAGATTTGTATCTTATTTTGAGGGGTCTAATTGTAAATAGGAAATATAAAATAACTCTAGGGGTTATTTGTCAAAAATTTGTAAGGCACTATAGAAGCCCAACTCATGAATGAAGAAAAAGAGGTTTTTACCAAAGTAATCATCTTTATTTCTTAATGGTATCAGAGCCAATATCACCACTACTCGATTGGCGATCACATGCCAACAAAAGAAGATAGGGACAGGATCGACAAAATGGTTGAAGCTTTTGGGAACTACAGAAGTGAAGCAAGCTAGGGCTTCGATCGAATCAAGAAGCTTACAAAGGAGACATTACAGGCGAATGGGACCGTAGCTCTGTCATGCGAAACGACGAACGAGATCAATCAAGAAAGGAGGGCTTCGATCGCAAAAGATGTCGCGCGGATCAGTCGCTGAAGCAAAACGGTGCAAGTCAACTTGGAAAGAGGCGACACTTAACATAAATCTTGAAGAGGAAGCAGAGAGCGGCAGATAATGTGCTTGAGAATGCATCCACCTTATCATCATCCGAGGAGAACACAACTAGTTATGCTCACTCAGCCATAGATGCTCGTGATACACATGCTCTTGTCTCAATATCCACCACAAGATCACCATAATGGATAATAGATTCTGGTGCATCTTGATATGTGACAGGTGTCGCTAGTGAGTTTTCTTCCTACACTCACCTAGCAGTTCCAGAGAGCATTCAGACTACTCATGGTACAACACAACCTGTGGTTGGGAAGGGTATAGTGAGGAGTACAAATTTTATAACTTCTAATGGTTTGCATGTTTCTTCCTTTCCAGTGAACTTTTTATCCATTTGTACCATTATACTCCAATTAAATTTTCTTATTTTATTTGATATTCCAAAGGTGATCTTTCAAGTGAAAGAGACTGACATAAGCAAAGTGAACTCTAATAATTGGATAGAGAGTGGATGGACTACTCTGGTATTTGGATAGAGAGGGGATGGACTCGGCTTTGTCATCCATGGTTGAGAATACTGAAGCAGGAAGGTCTGAGAGGAGTGCGAAGGATGTTCTACTACGACATACAGGCACATGAGACACTCTTCATTTAGTTTATTGAGTCTTTTATATCCATCCTCATATGAAAAGGCAAATAAACAGAAACTTGTGTGCAATGCTCGTGAATTTGGTAAGCATATCAAGAGATTTTATGTTAGTTCTAGAAAAACGAATTCTTATGTTTTTGATTTGGTGCACTCAGATGTATGAGGACCTTGTTCTACAACTTCTATGAATGGTTATATATATTTTGTGTCTTTCATCGATTGTTTTTCTATTGTTACTTGGCTATATCTGATCAAAAATAAAAGTGATGTGTTTGTCTGCTTTAAAACTTTTACATTGTGATTTAGACTTAATACGGTGTTATAGTGAAAGTATTGAAGTTTAATACTGGACAAAATATACTAACAAGGCGTTTGAGGAATAGTTGTTAGCCCAAGGGATACAACACCAAACCACATGATCATATACAACAGCACAAAACAGAGTAGATGAGAGAAAGAATTGACACCTTTTAAAGATAGCTTGGAGCATGATGATCACGATGAATGTCCCAAAGCACTTATAGGGGCAAGCAATTTTGACAGCTGCTCAATTGACCAACAAAATGCCCTCGAGAGCATTGGATTGGAAGCCTCCTTGTCAGATGTTGAAAGGAGATAATAGCAGAATACTCTCATTGAAGGTTTTTGTTTGTGTATGTTTTGTGAAGGACAACAACCATTAGTAGGGAAACTGAATCCTAGAGCTATGAAGTGTGTTTTTGTGAGTTATTCTACAACCGAAAAGAGGTGTGTTTGTTAGAGTCCGATAGAGAACTCACTGTTTGTGAGCGCGTATGTGTCCTTTAGAGAGTTCGAACCTTACTACACTCTGAAGGTGATCTCACCTTTGGTGACTTATCAAATACTGGAGGTATGAGACGTGAGCGGGAGAGTGGTGATGGTCAAAGATTGGTGCAAGTGAGAACAATGTCTTGTTCTATTGTGTGGGAAAGATCAACTAAGGAAAAACCAAAAAATGAGAAAAATAAGACTGAAAATTGAGGGATTCAAGATCAAAGGGAGCTGAGATTGTATACAAGGAGGAAAAGACAGAATGAGTGAACAATGTCTACCATGTCACTCATGTCATCAAGTCTGGGAACAGTGTCTGTCGTGCCACTCGTGCTATCAAGTCTGAAAACAGTGTATATTGTGCCACTAGTGTCATCAAGTCTCTTGTCCTGGTCTACCCCGACTCCTGAGACAACCACGCATTCCACTTTAGAATATGATTACCCAGTTGATATGATTCATTTCCCTTCTCCTCCCACTCATTGTTTTAATGAGGACCTCTCGCAGCAATGCGGGTAGTTCTCCTGATCGTTATTCTCCTGATTTTTTTGGTTTCTCACATGACATTGCTCAATTCTAACATATCATATGTACATAGAACATTCATTGCATCAAGACACTGTCTCTATACTCAAGTGTTGATATGTACCTAAGAAGAATCCAAAGTGGAAGGTTGCCAATGTGGAAGAACTTGGTGCTCTGGATAAGAATGGGGCGTGGGAGATAGTATCATTACCAGCGGGGAAAAAGCGGTTTGGTGCAAGTGAATCTTCACAGTAAAACAAAATCCAAAACATAAAGTGGAGCATTACAAGGCATGATTAATGACGAAATGGTGCAATCAGACATATGATATTGAATATGACGAGACCTTTGCATCGGTAGCAAAGATGAGAACAATGAGGACACTGGTTTCTCTAACTCTGAATAGTAGGTGAATGTTTCATCAAATTGATGTGAAGAATGTTTTTTTTATGATCAGTTACTGGAGGAGGTGTGTATAAATATACCACCAAGATTCAGTACAGGTCAGGCAATGAGCAAAGTGTGCAGGCTTAGGAAGTTGCTTTATGGCTTGAAGCAATCTCCTCAAGCCTAGTTTGACAAGGTTAGAAAAGCTATGGTCGGCATGGGATGTCAACAGATCAATATTAACCATGCAGTGTTATTTCGTTAAAATGGTGGTCACATTACTGTGCTTGTTGTGTATATTGATGATCTGGTTATCACTGGTGATGATGAGATAAATATTGCTCAACTAAAGGTTAGATTGGACAAAGATTTTGAAGTTAAGGATCTTGGACTACTCAGATACGTCCTTGGGATTGAGGTGACTCGTTGACCAGAGGGGATGGCTTTATTTCAGAGAAAGCATGCACTAGATCATCTTAGGACGCAAACCTGCAGTCTCTCCAATTGATTAGAAGATTAAGTTGAGTGCAACTGCAGCAGAACCAGTTAATCGTGAGAGATACCAGAGATTAGTGGGTCATCTAATTTATCTGTGTCACACTTGTCTTAACATCTTATTTGTAGTGAGGGTGACGAGCCACTATATGCATGATCCAAGGAAGAATCATATGTATGTTGTGTATAAAATTCTGAGGTACCTGAAAAGTGCACCAGAGAAGGGGCTGATCGTCAAGAAGAACGAGCATATAGACATTGAAGAGTATTGTGATGCTGACTGAACTAGTTGTGTTGATGACAGAAGATCCACGTCAGAATACTACATGTTCGTAGGTGGCAACTTGGTCTCTTGGAAGAGCAAGAAACAATTTGTAATAGCAAGGTCAGCAGAGGCAGAGTACAAGGCCAAGGCCTTAGGAGTTGCCGAGATGTTATGGCTAAGAGCCTTGTTGGTCGAGCTCAAGGTGGATCAAGGAACTCATATAAAGTTGTGGTGTGACAACAAGTCAGCAATCAACATTGCCTACAACCCAATTCAACATGATAGAACCAAACATGTGGACATTGATAGATTCTTCATCAAGGAAAAGCTTTTATTTTATATTTTCCAAATACTGAGCTACTGAAGCTAAGTCATGTATCCACTTGAGAGCAAGTGGTTGACTGCCTCACTAAAGGACTTAGTTCATTAAATTTGTCTAGATTATGTGACAAGATGGGCTTAGTGGATATCTTTTGCCCATCTTAAGGGGGAGTGTTGAGATTTGTATCTTATTTTGAGGAGTATAATTGTAAATAGAAAATATAGAAGTCTAGGTGTTATTTGTAAAAGGTTTGTAAAGCACTATAGAAGCTCAACTCATGAATGAAGGAAAAAAACTTCCTAACAAAGTAATCAACCATATTTCTTCAATTGCATACAGTACAAGTGCCTACAAAACTGTAAGGAGAATACTAATATAAAGAAAGTAAAATATTATTGAACTCTACGTGTTGTTCATTATCTTGATTTAATATTTAAAAAATTGGGATAGTTGCTACAATATAAATATGGTTTACTAAAACAAAAGGCGAGCAAGTTTATTTATAACTACTCTAAGGTGTAGAGTTTCAACAACAACAACAAGCCCTTATCCCACTATGTGGGTCGGCAACATGAATCATTTTCTCCATTGTGTCCAATTGAGTGTCATATTTTCATTTAATTCTAATAGATTAAGATCAATTTTTATAAAATATGCCCATCTTTTTAGGTCTACCTCTACCTTTAATATAAGTCGAATCTAAATATCGGGCAAATCTAACGGTAGCAAAGAATGAGGGAGAGACAGGTGTGATTTTTACCAATGAGAATCATGAGTGTCTAGAGTTGTTGAAGAGAAAGCAGAAGGCAGCAGGAGCTGAAGCTGAGAATGTTTCGAATCCATCGACATCAAGGGGTAACATTGCCACTTATGCTCGCTTCAGCAAAGGTGACACACTTTCTTTTACATCTATATTCACCACAGAATCATCAGAATGGATCATACATTCTGGAGATTCTCGTCATGTAACAGGTATTGTTTGAGAGTTCTCTTCATATACTCATCTACCAATATTAGAGAGCATACAGACTATTGATGGTACAACGCAATATGTAGTTGGTAAGGGTACAGTGAAATGTACCAATCATATGACTTTGTCTAATGTTTTGCATGCTCCTTACTTTTTAGTAAACATCTTATCCATTAATGTCATTATACTCCAGTTAAAATGCATTGTTTCTTTTAATATTCCTCAAGTGATTTTCCAAGAGAAAGGGACGGACGAGACACTTGGGGCTGGAACGTTGCATAACAGACTCTGGTGTTTGAACCGAGAGGGGATGGACTCAGCTCTGACATCCATGGTGGAAAGAACTACAGTACGAGAATTTGGGAGGAACGTCGAGGATATGTTAATGCTACATCACAGACTTGTGGGACATTCTAGTCTTAGTTTACTCAATCAGTTGTATCCATCTATGTATGAAAAGACAAATAAGGAGAAACATATGTGTGATGCTTGTGAGTTTGGTAGCTCTTATGTCAGTTATGGGAATAGAAGATAAGGTGTGTTTGATTTGATACACTATGATCTATGAGAAAATTGTCCTAGTTCTATGAATGGTTATCGGTATTTTGTTACATTTATTGATTGTTTTTCTCATGTTATCTGGATATACTTGATGAAACAGAAAAGTGAGGTGGTTGCTTGCTTTAAAGATTTCCACAAGGCAATCTAGACCCAATATGGTGCATTTGAGAAGGCACTGAGATCAGATAATATGACAGAATATATCAACAAAGCATTTAGGGACTACCTATCAGCTCAAACAATACAAAATCAAACCACATGGTCATACACACCAACACAGAATGCAGTAGCAGAGAGAAAAAATTGGCATCTTTTAGAGATATCTCGGAACATGATGATGGCAATGAATGTCCCACAACACTTATGGGGGCAAACAGTGTTGACAGTCGATCATATGATTAACAGGATGCCCTCAAGAGCGTTGGAGTAGAAGCCTCCTTGTCAAATTTTGAAAGATCATTTCATTAAAGGCATTTGGATGTATATGCTTTGTGAAAGATAACAGACCCTCTACAGGGAAGTTAGCTTCAAAAGCTGTGAAATGTGTATTTGTGGGTTATTCTACTATTCAAATGGGTTATGTCTGTTGGAGCCAGATTGAAAAGAGATTGTTCGTGTGAGTATGGATCCGTCGTTCAGAGAGTTTGAACATACTACACTCTGGACGTAAATTCACCCTTCGATGACTTAAATGACACTAGAGCTATGAGATAAGAGAGAGTGAGTAATATTGGTGATAAAGTGGTTCAAGTGGAGTAATGTCAAGCCCTGTGAATCAACTGAGAAGACAAAAATTGAGGGCTAAAGGTGAGTTAAGGGTGTGTATACACAGAGGAATAAGCAAATTGAGGGAACAGAGTCTGCAATGCCAATAAGTCCCTTGTCCCGATCTTTTCCAACTCTTGAGACACTAATACCACCCACCATTGATTCAAAACTCTTAGGTGATATTATTCTTCCTGTCTACTCCTTCCCTCCAACATAAAGAAAAACCTCCCCCAGCAATGCGAAACATCCTTTTGATCGTTTTGGGTGGGAACTCGACATTAGGAACTTTATTTCTTCTTCTAACATCTCACTTTTGCATGGAGCATTCATTGTATTATTGGACTTCGTCTCTATACCCAAGTGTTGGCAGGGTGATAAAGAGGATCCCAAATGGAAAACGACGTTACATGAAGAGATTGGAGCTCTTGATTAAAACCAAACCTGGGAGATTGTACCACTAACAACAAGGAAGAAGACAAGTAGATGAAAATGAATCTTCACGACAAAGCAAACTCAAAAAAGAAAGGCAGAGAGGTACAAAGTACGACTAATGGCAAAAAGGTACAATCAGACATATGGTATTAACTACGATGAAACATTTGCAATAGTTGCAAATATGAGTACGGTGGGGACACTGACTTCTCTAGCAGTGAATAGTGAATGGAGACTCCACCAACTGGATGTGAAGAATGTTTTTTTTCATAGGGAGCTACTAGAGGAGGTATATCTAGAGATACCAATAGAATTCAATATATCTCAGACAGTGCGCAAGTTTGTGGGCTCAAGAAGTCACTGTATGGCTTGAAACAGTATTCTAGAGCTTGGGTTGACAAGTTTAGAATAGTGATAGTTGACATGGGATATCGACGGATCAATACAGATCACACGGTGCTCTTTCTGCACCATGAATATCAGACTACCATACTTTTTTATGTATGTGGATGACATAATTATCAATAGTGATGATGAGGTAGATATTGCTCAACTTAAGGGAAGATTGAGGAAGCAATTGAGGTAAAAGATATGGGACATCTCATATACTTTCTTAGGATTGAAGTGACCCATGACCTGAAGGGATGGTCCTATTCCAAAGAAAGTATGCACTAGATCTTCTCACGGAGACAAATATGCAGGGGTGCTAACCTGTAATCTCTCCAATTGATCAAAAGGTCAAGTTCAGTATAGAAGCAGGTGAATTAGTTGATCGTGAGAGGCATCAGAGGCTGGTGGGTTGTCTGATCTATCTGTGTCGCACTAGACCTAATATTTTTTTTGCAATAAGTGTGGTGAGCCGCTACATGCATGATCCAAGGAAGGGTTATATGGATGCAATGTATCAGCTTTTGAGGTACCTAAATAGTGCACTGAGGAAATGGATGATATTCAAGAAAAATGGGGTAAATATTAAGAGCTTTTGTGATTCTAACTCGGGTGATTCTAACTCGGCAAGTTGTGCTGATGACATGCCGATCCACATTAAAATACTGCATGTTTGTTGGTGGCAACTTGATCTCATGGAAGAGCAAGAAACAGATAGTTGTAGCAAGATCAACAGCAATGACAGAAGGCAGGGCCATGACATTAGGAGTTGCTGGGATGATGTGGTTAAAAGTCTTGTTGGTTGAACTCAAAGCGGATCAGGGAACTCAAATGATGTTGTGGTGTGACAACAAATCAACATTGCTAACAACCTAGTGCAACATGATAGAACCAAGCATATGGAGATTGATAGGTTCTTCATTAAGGAAAAGTTGAATAACGAACTACTGGAGCTATGGCATGTAGCCACTGGAGAGTAAGTGGTTGACTGCCTCATCAAAGGACTTAGCTCATTAGACTTTTCTTGGTTATGTGACAAGATGGGCTTAGTGAATATCTTTTGCCCATCTTGAGAGGGT
Organism: Phalaenopsis equestris; assembly: GCF_001263595.1. Lineage (NCBI taxonomy): Eukaryota > Viridiplantae > Streptophyta > Magnoliopsida > Asparagales > Orchidaceae > Phalaenopsis > Phalaenopsis equestris. Next base: position 59,113 of record NW_018164690.1, read on the forward strand.
GTTGAGATTTGTATCTAATCTAGGAACCTATTTGTAAATAGATGAAGTCTAAAGTTTTATTTGTAAATGTTTTGTACCTTGTGAGGTTCTATATAAGCCCGTCGTCGGTGAAATGAAGGTGGTTTTCTTTTTAGCAATAATTTCTATTATATAAGACATTATTGAAGAAAAGTAGAATTGTTAGTTATATTAACAACCACATGCTAATGTATGTTACACAATCCCCCAATTTTATTTTGAAAAGAAGTTCCATATATATATGAATGTTAAGGCTAGTTTCTATGATTGCATGGATAGACTTGTCCTTGTGTTGACAATTTTAAGGCAAATGATCAACCTGAAATTTCATTTCAAGAATGAAATAACTAGATTTTAAGCAGCCCAATAATGCTGTAAGCTAACTTCTCCTAATAAATTTACATTCACTTATAATTTTATAGCCAAAAAATACATTTAAGCTTCAAATTTTCATATATATTAGCAATTGTCCTTTCATTCTATTCTAGAATATTTGTGATTATAAATTTGAGATGACATATCTGAACTTCAAATATTTTTAATAAAGGTTCTCACTCTTGCTTATTCAACTTTCGCAAGGGAACGTAATTAAAGAAGGTTTAACTAGTGCATACAAAGAAAAAAAATTGAGTGGCTACAGAATGAAAGAATAAGTTAGCTTATGTTATGTTTTTAAAAATTAAAAGACAAAACTTCAAGTTATAAAAACAGAAGAATTTTGATTATGTAATTAAACCTTTGATTGTTGATGATATGCAATCTGATGCTGAATAAATAACCTAAAATAAAATAGGAAAGGATTTGAAGTTAAAAATGAAACAATCACCTTTAATAACGATGATAATGAAGATAGTATTAATAATGAAAAAGGTATTGAATTTGGACCTACTTCTACTTTACGATCATTTAAAAGAAGAAACCAAAGTGAAGCTAAAACTTCAAAACGTTAAAAAAAAAATTTAGTCTGATAGAATACATAATTGCATCATTAATTTGATATTTTAGAATACATAAAAATGTCAATTTAGTCCACATTTTCTTAATACGGGTTGAAATAATCTCTAAAATATCTAAAAAAAGTCCACACATATTTATTTGAGTGGTTTTTAGAACCCTTTATGGTTACTACTACGAGATGTAGTTCAAGTATTTTTGAGCAAAATAAATTGTCAAAAAAAAATTTTATGCACCGTAAATTTTAATACCTTCTGGAACCTTATTTTCCTCCAGTTTTAGCAATAAATCCTAAACCTACTAAATCCCATGGGAAGTAGGATTTGATTTACACTACGTCTCATAAAACCTTTTTTTAATCTTCATTTAATTTCTAAATTTTGAAATTATCCGCCAAACATGTTTCTAGGATTTTACAAGATTTAATATTTATCATGTCAAACAGTTTTTCAGATTTGATACCCTGAGAACCTTTTAATTCTAAATTTTAGATTTGTTAAAACTTTCTTGTAGCAAAATAGCCCCAAGCTGGAGAAGGATCATAGTTGATAGTAAAAGTGAAATGGATTTAATTTGACAAAGTGTTGAAGGAAGATCTATTGAGTAAACTCTATATTTTTGTACAAATATGAAAAAAAATACCTATATTTTTGTAACAAATCATTCACTCAACCTAAAGAATGTAAAACTGTATTGATTTTTACAAATAGAAATATATTGTACACTTTTTTTTTCTCGTGGCAAAATGACTATAATATCGTGTGCTATGATTTGGTCTTAAAGCTTAGTTTGAAATAATTTTAGGTTGAGTGAATGATGCTTACATCATGGAGTTGTTTGAAGTTCCTACATTCTTTGGGATTTTAGATTTTATATTTTCTTTTTCAAAGTTTCCTAACCTTTTCTTGATAATTTTTTTTTTCATTAATCAAAAGAAATACTAGTTATGAAATTCAGTTAATTATAGTATTCCTGTTTGAAACATTCTGTGTCCATTCTTTTTTTTGTATCCATTCTTTTTTTCCAATGAAGCATCTTTTTCTAAGAGTGTCCATGGATTTGTATGAATAAAATTATGTAAACATATAACGGTGTTAGGACAAGATTTTAAAAGGTAAAATTAGAAACTAAAATATTTTGCCCAAGTGAGGCAAGGCATAGGCCTCAAAAACAAATCATAAGATTAAGAATAATTTATAAATATAAAAATAACAACCGACTTTATTTTTTTTGTAATCATAAATAAAAAAACCATAAAAAAAGAGTAAATCTCAATATTCGATATTAATCTATTATAAACATTGAAACGAGGTTGGAGATTAACACTCAAAATTTAAATGTCATAAGGATCAAGATCCATAATGGCTTATTATTCACTTCTGACATACTTAAAAGGGTCATTTTATATAGCAATTCTATCATCCATTGGTTCCATTTCATTAGCACATCAAAATTTTCTTCAATACCTATATTTTTGTCATTACTGTCTCCATCAATTAAAGCAGGATTCAATATAATGTAAGATAAAATATCAA
>NW_018164690.1:61719-75461 GCF_001263595.1 Phalaenopsis equestris
AGAGAGAGAGAGTGTGTGTGTCTGTGCGCCCTCGAGGGAGGAAGAAGAAGAAGAGAGGGACACTATTCGGATAATGGAGGAAGTTCAGTTGCGGCTCTATTTGGAAAACGGAACTGGTATAGAAATGCTCCTAGGGCGTTTGAATTCGTGGAGGGTGACGCTTCTCCCACCGCAGCCTAATTGCTCAATAAAATGGCGCCACGTTGACTCTTCTGATTCCCTCAATTGATTCAAATTTGGAATGAGTCAGTTATGAGTTAAATTTTTGGATTGAAATTTTTCGTGCCGATCTCAACTCGGCTCAAACATATTTAGCTCAAAGATTGTTAATGGCTCGAAAATTGATTCCAATTTTGGCTTGGATCGAGATCGAATTGAAATAATCGAGCATGATTATGAGTTAAAATTTTGGATCGAATATTTTTTAGCTGAATTTGAGCAGACCCCAGCTCGATTCGAAATTAGATCTTTAATAGCCCTAGGCGGCACAATCCCTTATGTCCCTAAATAAGAATAAAATTTTAATTTAATTATAATTACAATTTAATGAGAACATCTAACACCATGGCTAATTTGATAATCCAATGAGTTCTTTCAATTTTGTGAAATTTGTCTTTTCTGATACAACAAATAATAATGAATTTACTATTCCCACATTCCAATTTGATTCAAAGCTTCAAAATCTCACGCTCGATAGGGGTGTAAATCGCAAGTTTCGGGATTTATGTATGCAATTGCCTTAAATTTTAATTTAGGGGTCTTCACACACCCATAGGGATGTAAATCAGGCTCAGCTCGTGTTCGGTTCGTTTATATTTCGAGCTCAAAAAGTGTGTTCGTGCTCAACTTGTTTGCTTAGCGAGCCGAACACGAGTCGTTCACGAACAAAGAGCCATTTTGACAACCCAAATCACGTAGTCATCAGATGTTAAAAATTGGGGCAAGATTTAAAACATTATTTGAATCTAATTTAATAATTTTTATTCTATTTTTTTCATTAATATTTTTAGTTGCTTTTAAATCTTTGCAGCTTTGTAGTCAACTAAAATTTTAAAAAAGATTACTCATCAAAGATATATATATAATTGATTAGTGGCATTTCGAGCCAAAAAGAGTCGAACATGAACGAGCAAATATTTATTCGTGTTGTTCGTGTTCGGCTTGTTAACTTATCGTACACGAGCTGTTCGCGAACAACGAACCGTTTTGACAACCCTACATACCCACCAGCCAAATCCTACGTATTTACATATCAAATAAGGACATTAAAATTAAGGTGATTGATACGTTAATACATTGAACTTGGACGATAGGTATGTAAATCTCCCTTTAATTCACTATAATTAAAATTAAATGAAAACATATAACTCAATGGCTAATTGAGTCACAATCGATAATCCCATGATTTTTTTTTTTTTTGCTTATTCAATTTTGTGACATTTATCTTTTGGAATGAATTTACTTCCCGCAATCCCAATTTATTATCTATTTGGGGCAGCTTGTGCGTTTCAGGATTAGTAGCTTATCATGAAACACGGCCCGCGGGGCGACGCACGGGGGTCGACCCGACCTGCGTTTAGTGTAAAAAACCCAAACGCGGCAAACCTCGTTTTCAAAAACGAGCAAACCAAACGGTTAGACGGTTTTTTCAAAAATGTCAGCTCCCTTATAAGTTGCCATAAACAGACCCTTAATTATAAGGATCAAAGTCCCAACACATTTAATATTTTTCGAACACATTGAAAGTTGTTTCCCTAATGTCCCCCAAATGTATCATGCATGGAATAAGATACCAAGTGGGCTTCAAAATATATGGGTCACATTATATCTTCAATAATAGTTTGAAAAAAATGAAAATTAAATCTAAAGTTCTATTAAATTGAATTGTTTTCGACTACGTTCCTTATCTTTTATGCTGTAAATCTGGATTTACGAAATCTGATTATTAGACGTATTTAAAAATTCGTTCTGTCGTTACTCTCGAGCTTATTTATGTCACATAGAATATTATATTTAGTGTATTTAATGAATCCTAGTTAAGGTAAATTCAGGTTGCAGCCAAACAGTGTCTAATACAATCCCCTTTAGCAAAAAGATACTTAGGACATCACAAGTTCATAACATTAAAAATAAAAACAATTTATCTAAATGCAAGCTTGCCTAAAATAAGATTTATCATTAACCTGTTTTTCTTGCCATTGTCCAGTGATCCAAATTTCCTACCTCTTAATCATGCTATTCATGCATGTGATTAACAATTTATTCACAAATAAATGATTGATAATTGAACTCCACTGATTTTTGTATTTAATTAATAGCCCAATAATTGAACTCCATTGATTTTAGCCCCTTTGATTCTTATAAATAAGATACGATGGGACTCCTCATTCTTTTTTTGCTCTACGATGCCTCTCGTTTGAATCAAGGGGTTTTCGGGTGTTGTGATAGAGAGTATATCAAACCTATCGAGTGACATCCTCAATAAAGATCTGATCCATGCTATCTTCAGAAAATACAAAGGTCAGGACTACCAGGAGGTGAAAGAAAGAAGAAAGTCATCATTAAAAAGAAAAAAAAAAACTGTTGCAATTGTGCTAACAGACCAGAGTGGGTAAACCAATCTTGTCACCCTGTTGTCAGATTCAGAGGAGAGCGATGAAGACAGAGGAGGAGCGATATAGACAATGGCGGGTCGTCGAATATGTGACCCACTTTTTTACTTCTTCTATAACTTTAGAGAAATTTTTTCTTTTTCATTTGAATACTTGTAAAATCTTATGAATGAAAACAATATTTTTTGGATGATCAAACTTTCATTTATGTGCTTCCTTTAGCGTTTATATTATTCTTTCTTTTGCATCTTTGTATTGAATGAACTTGTGACAAGCACCTGGTTGTGATTATTGATATGTCATTACACTGCATCTTTGTGTTGAATGAACTTATGACGAGCACCTGGTTGTGATTATTGATAGGTCAACGATTTTAAGAATGTTCATTGTTTGTTCGCTCAGTTATCGTCCGACTCAAGTATTACACTTTCTATGTCTCGATCGTTCAGTTATCGCCCGACTCAACAATTTTAATAATGTTCATTGTCAGTTCGCTCAGTTATCGTCTGACTCAAATATTACACTGCATCTTTGTGTTGAATGAACTTATGACGAGCACCTGGTTGTGATTATTGATAGGTCAACGATTTTAAGAATGTTCATTGTTTGTTCGCTCAGTTATCGTCCGACTCAAGTATTACACTTTCCATGTTATCATCCGACTCAATTATCGCCCGAATCAAGTATACTTTTGCATCTTTGTGTTGAATGAACTTGTGACGAGCACCTGGTTGTGATTATTGATAGGTCAACAATTTTAAGAATGTTAATTGTCAGTTCGCTCAGTTATCGTCCGACTCAAGTATTACACTTTCCATGTTGTCATCCTACTCGAGTATTCTTTCGCATCTTTGTGTTGAATGAACTTGTGACGAGCACCTGGTTGTGATTATTGTGATTATTGATAGGTCAAGAATGAACTTGTGACGAGCACCTGGTTGTGATTATTGATAGGTCAACAATTTTAAGAATGTTCATTGTCAGTTCGCTCAGTTATCATCCAACTCAAGTATTACACTTTCCATGTCTTGGTTGCTAGAATAGGTTTGTTTCCTTGGACGGACCTCAACTTACGCCTGACGTATTAAGCAGATTTTGTCGCAGTCTTGTAGGATTAACTGTTTGTACATGATGCTGGGGTGATTCATACGCTGTCACTGTATATCTAATTACAAATGGGTAGAGAATGCCTCTATCAGAGTTTGACTAGTTTTGAGCTATAAGACATGGGTTTTTATGATGCATGAGCGTTTTGGTCAGATCTTGAGCATTTTCCCAATCAGATGTTTATTCTTCATTATCAATTATTTAGAAAATTTCACCGATCAGAAGTTTACTCACAATTTTTTATTTTGCAGCTCAGATAGAACCAAAGTCGACAGGTCAGTTTGAGTTTCTCGAGACTTACGTGTACTTCTCGAGTTCCTCAAGAGTCGGTTGGACCAGAGATTATAGACATAATTAGAGAATTTTTACATAAATATTTTTATGAATTTGACAATAAACTACAAAGATATGAAGAATAACACATTTTTATGGCTCAATCACCACCCTTTACCTTGGGCGATCCTTTTCTCTTGGCAATGGGTTAAGGATTCCACTCTGAAGGAAATGGGTTAGAGTTATACTCTTAAGCCGATTTGTGGTTGTTTTCTAGCTCCAATAACCTGACTAGTGTCTTCAGTCACTGCAGACCCAACACATATCAGAATGATATTTTCTTCATCCCTTGAGTGAGTGCGGCATGGGTGACCGTGTGTTCCAGGTCCCACACTTCCAGGATCTTCTTCTGGAAGCATGTTATGAGCGAACGAAGGCTCTTGCTCTATCCATAGAAAATCTGTAGGAGGGTCTATGAGTATTTCTAAGGCTTCTAGGCTCTGGCAAATTGAGCCGCAAGCATAGACTTCAAATCAGTGAACAACATGATTACTCGTGGTGGTAATCCTTCGAACCATCTAAAAGTTGACTCCCTCAGCACAGTGAGGAAAAAGATGACACTTCAACTTGTTGTTCATCCTTAGCAGGCACACGATCGACTCAAACTAGACTATGTGGTCAGCTGGATCCTTTATAGAAATCAGTGTTGAGATCAACCTCAGAGATTTGCCAAGAGAATGCATTATCGAGCTATCAAGGTACCTCAATATGCCCAAACTGATGTCGATCGATCGATGCTAACCCAGTATTATCAAGTATTGGGAGTCACATTCTCTTTCAAAAGCTATGGGGACTCTTTTATTGTTAGGCACTAGCCTTTAATCTCGGGGCTATTGCTCTTTCTATTCATCCTGGTAGCCTTGGGCATCAGATTTGTTGTAATAGTTCATCTTATTGAACTAATTATTGGTTAGCAACAAGATACTTTATGCACTTTTTATCAGGAACAAGTCTTAGTTCCTTTTTCAAGCCTTCTAATCCATAGCTATTCCCTATCCTCTACACAAGTGCAATAATAGATCGATTAACTCTACATATATTCCAACTTTTCTAATCATAATTTGTTATTATCTTGAATAATAAAGTATTCCCATCCCATAAATATGAACTACTTAGACCCATATGACATGCACCTAATAACACAACCTCACGGTCTATCACATAAACAAATTCCTTAAGATAAAGCAAACTAAATACATTATCAAGTGACTTGACAAATATTGCTTTTATGAGCCCATAATCATCATCTTTATGGCCATAGAATGAATGCAACCACGCAACAAGCCTTATCATACACCTTATTTATACAGAACTTAGCGACTACATCAGTTATCCTTTATTATTCAACGACCATCCCTATCAGCTCCAATGTCTCTATCAAACATGCACGAATAATTTCAAATGAATTCATTAATTTCAAATAAACAAGACGTAAATGATATTGTCATTCTTATAGATATGTTTAACATCCAGAAGATATCACGAGAAACGAATCAATCAAAACTAATCCATGTATTTGTAAATGAGTTGATAGCAACAAATACATATAATAACATAATCTGCAGCTCTCAATAAAATACGGACAAAAACCACACTTTTGCCCTTCTCCAAGCAATCTGTACAATGTGGCTGAATGACAATCACATGCGTGCCATATCATCTGGGGAAAAACAAAGGGAGCAAGCTTCCAATCCATACAGAAGAGAAGACAAAATACTAACAACAAACAAGAACAATGAATTAGCCTTCACACTATACTTTTGTATTTACATATCTAACACCTAAATTTTCATATTTACATTTATAACATATACTTTTGTATTTACATATCTAACACCTAAATTTACATATTCACATTTATAACATAAGAAAAAGTATTTCACTTTGAAAAAGTAAGTAATAGTGATGTGTTCGTGTCATGTTAAGGACGTTGATGCTATCTATGAAAACATTGAAGTTTAGGTGTGAGATATGTAAATACATAAGAATTGCATGGTATGTATGTAAATGCACCAAAAAAATAAGGCTTTCTGTGAAATAGGAAGAGGTGTAAAATTAGAGGGCATCTATCTCTTTGAAGGTTGCAGGAAACTGCGAGAGTTTACATATGGTGGCAATTGGATAGAATTTATAATTTAGATTATAAAGGTAACCGTATAAATAATAATAATTTTTTAATGGATAAACTTTGGTTATAATAATGAATTTATAATGGAAAAAAATTTGGGTGAGAATATGTGATTAAATTTTGATTATGATTTTGTAAAATAATTAAAATTTATTTTGAATATACCTTAATAATAAATTATTATTTAGGTGTTAAATTTATCTTAAAGTTGATGCAAGTCTTTGTTGATTTACATTTTATTTTTATTTTATTGTTTATTTGTGTGGAAAACCTCGAAAGAGATCGTTTTAACGTGTCGATATACAAAAATGTGTTGCTCTTATGTTGGATCTTTTTTAGGACGTAAGGTCTGGTATAGTTCGTGTCTTTAGAGAGGTATAAATGAAAATGATGGCATGAACTATATTGTTTTCTCTCGTAGCAAGAGAAAGAGGGAATAAAATTCTTGTATTTATATATATAACACTCAAATTTTTAATATCACGTAAAAAACATCATTATCATTTATATTTTAAAAGCGAAATACATATTTTCAAGTTTAAGTTAATGACAATAATGTGTTGTAAATGTAAAATTTAGATCATAGATATGTAACTACATAAGAATTTTGGGAGACCTTATTCTGCCATTTATATATGAAGCCTTCATTTTTTACAGATTATGCCCCCAGGCGATTTGTTTGAACTAACAAACTGGTGTATTTATGTATGTCATGATCAAATTATTGAGAATTTGATAAAAAATGAAAGCTATGAGTTGAGGTTTTACCATGAATTGTGACGTTAGAGTACAATTTGAAAAATAGATGAAAGAGGGTGATTGATTTGTAAATAGCAAGTTTCGGGACGGATGTTGTAGCGGAGTGGAGGGGAAACATCTGTCCAATTGGGGGAGTATCGTTAAGTGGGTTGGTGGTGCGGGAGCAATGACCCCGCGGTGCGGTACATGATAATTTTGTAATTGTACCAAGAGTTCGATATATATATCGTGTTTGTAGTCTGTCCAATTGGGGGAGTATCGTTAAGTGGGTTGGCGGTGCGGGAGCAATGACCCCGCGGTGCGGTACATGGTAATTTTGTAATTATACCAAGAGTTCAATATATATATATCATGTTTGTAACCCTAATAGGGTAGAACTTTGTTTCAAGGAATCGAACGTAGACACATTGCCGAACCTCGTTAAATCCTTGTGTTCTTTTCTTTCTTGTTTTCTGCGTTCATATTCTTGTGATTATTAGCGTGATTTCTCAACATATAAAACATAGAGTTTTGAAAATATAAATTAGAGTTTAATATGTGTGATCCATTATTTCTGCCTTCATTAGCTTTATAAGTCTCCTCTCAAAAAGAAAAAAAGACGGTGCTTGAGTGAACTTGTAACGTACATGGCACTATCTCTAGACAAGCCAAATCATAGATGCTTTAGCTCATGTGCACATCTACAAGGCTTCCATCAAACAATCAACTTTAATCTTTGTCAATAACTCTTGTGGGGCATAAACCCTTTAGATCAAGGAATCAGATGGAAACTGATTTATAAAAAGGTGCATTTACATAGATAACATTCATGTCATACGTATTTATATATGTATCTTACACAAATTTTGTTTTTATATTTATACCACCAAAATTTTTCATATCACATCCAACATGCCGCCATTTTAACTTTTAAAAGTGAGATACACCTTTTCCATCCATGGACAAGGGGGTATGTATACACATATGAATTATGTAGTATATATGCAAATATTTCTTATAAAATTGTGCTTTTAAGTATAAAATTTAAACATGATGGACTTTTTCTTCTTTTTATTTATTTATTTATTATTCGTCACAAAATTTTGTCTTCATATTTGTTATTTTGTATCATCTTTAAATACAAAATCACATTCAATTACCAATTACCATCAAATATGGTCTATAATATTATTTGTAGATCAATTTTTATAATGATTTAATTAGTCATGAAATGAGTGGAAAAATAATGATGATCAAATATCTAATTGAAAGTCATGTTTTACTAATGCATTTTGTTAATCAAAATAGTATAATATATGTTAAATATCAACATGATGCTCGGAATTTATTTTTGGTCAAATTGAAAGTATCTTCCCTTTAAAATAACAATCATTTGTTGATGCAATATGAGCAAATCACTAAGAGTTTTTTTATGCAATAATTTCATTGTCGATTAAATGATTTTAAAAGATTTAAATTTATGCAATTTGCTATTTTGATTAGAGCCATTAAAGATAATTGACCTATTTTTTCTGTAAAGATCAATGAAATTAAAATCTTAATGACTGTTCTCTACCTATCGTGCGAAGAAACTTTTCAAAATTGGAACATGTTTAGTCCATGTGTGCTTTCATTCGTGGAATCTAAAATTGATTTCACTTAGCCTTTGCCCTTTTGAAGCCGAGAATCTATGACATGATCACAAGACATATCTAGTATTGATATTATGGAATACAAATAGTGTTATGAGCTTAATACGAAGATGTTGTCAATAAATCATTGGTGATATATTCAAACATTCTTTTTTTTTTATCTAAATGGTGAATTGAAACTTAGAAAATGAGCACTGGCTATGATAAAAAAAGGTGGGTGCTAGCATTGATGTTGGCATTGACCTTGATATCAATGGGAGTCATCCATGATAATGTTGGCATTTAGTATCAATTTTAGTTTTGAAAATGGAGACCAACTTAATTGGAGATTATTGTGACATGCATCTCACGGAGGAAGGAGAAGGAGGAAGTGGGCTCGAGCAGCCTATAGAAGCTCGACCGAGAGCTTGAAGAGGAATGAAGGTGCGTGGGAGGCTTCTTTTATTATTGTTAATGGATTTAAATTTGGTTATGAAATGTAATTCATAATAAATTCAATTAATTTTCTGAACATCATAATGTTGACTGTTACAATTTTAGGGTTTCGACGATGCTGAGATAGAAAAGGGGGAAGACAACTTCAGGTATAAAACTCAATTTCAATAATGAATTATTAATTTCTTATTAAATCATGAGTAAGATTAAGAATATTAAAATTAAAATTATTTATAATTAAATTGCTTTTATGTTAGGTATGCAAAAAGGAAAATGTTAGAAGTTTTACAATAAAATATAAATTAAATATTTCGACATTTATAAATAATTCATATATATGTATAAATGTTTATATAAGTAACTAAATAGTTAATTAAATAAATAATTTGTGAGAATAATTTAGAAAATCTAAACATAATAAAATAGAAGATTAGTATTGAATAAGAAATTATTTAACTTTAATTTGTTATTATAGGTGCATCCAAAAGTTTAGACTTACAGAGGAAATGAAAGCAGACAACATTATTAAGGTGGGTAAATGCATTTTATTTTACAATAGTTCTACTTTTTTGTTGTCTTTTCCTGTTTTTATTTTAAATGCAAAAGTATATGATTTTTTTTAAATGTTAAATACAAGGTAAAACTAAATAAGATATGATATATGCATACATATGAGAGTCACACCTGGATGGTACTAACAGAAGAATGCATTGTATCCATGCACGAAATGAAAATTGTTGTCTACCTTCTTGGTGGGTTGGAAAATGTTGAACATATATTTTTATAAAGTGTAAGTTTAGACGGTGACTCCCAATTATGAAAAATGTAACATAAATAAATACAACAAAAAAAATTGTTTTCCTTACTGTTATCTTTTATTGCACAATATTTTAATTTTTTTTTTGCTCTCTTACAAAATATTTTAAAATGAGAATTATTGTAATTTAAAAATATTTACCCAATGAGTAGTTGTAACTAAAACAATAGTTGATAATTTTTTTTACCGAAAAACTAACTGTAGATTAGATGGACCCCAAGGAGTACGTGCTCATATGTCGTGGAGCACAAGCTGATAGGTATAATAGTTCAACTTTATTTTATGTTAAATGCAAAAGTTTAAACTTAAAATCAAATTTTATAAAATTAAGTTGTATGATTAGAATGACTCTTTTGTACATTGGCAAATTTTATTTAATTACAAAATGAAATTGTTATATAGGTTTTCTGAGTTGTGACATAACTTTTATTTATATATTTAAATATAAAGATTTAGACATTAAATCTATAAAATGTGCAATAAAAATGTTTATAATTTATAATGTAACAACGCCCTAATAAATGACATCATAACATCAGACTTAAAAGATATTGCAATGCAATAATCATAAAAAGTATATATTATTTCCTACAATGATTCGTATTATGATAGTTGACAAAATCAATTACATGAAAAAAAAACCAAATGCTAACATATCAATATGTAGTTATATCATACAAAATTTCCTTAATAACTCATGCAAAATTATTTATGTTGATCTTATATATGCATCATATCAAGTAGTTTATCTTCTTCTTTAATTTTAATTTTAGACTATTTAATTTTTTTTTATAGGAACATTACGTATTATAACTAAATGATGAGAACTAACTAGCATTTGTCAGCCATAAGTTCTCATATGTTTTATTTTGCTAGAATTTTCCCTGATGATTTTTTGGTGATTTTCTTGCTTACTTCTCATTAGGGTTTCAATGTCTCCATCATTGTAACCATTTTTTGTCACCAAATTTTGTTGGGCCTTTTTCTTCCTTTTTTTTCTTGTGAATTCTAGACTCAAATCTATTTATTTTTATACTTCACTCTGTCTTCTTATATTCTCAGGGCATTCTCCTTTTTGAAAGTTATTTTCCCTCTAATGCCAACAAATTAAAACAATTTTTTTTACCTATCAAGTTTCTCTATCTTAGGCACTATTTACTAAGCTATTAATGCCATATGATATCTTTTGGATAAAGCTTTCTTTAAATTGAATAAACCATTTTACTTGCACTTATTATAAGGTCAACATTCATTTATCCTTTAATCATTGTTCGTTGTTGATTAGAATCAACACCATGGGTTTATAAGTAAACACTATTATAAGCATTTGGATTTTTTTTTTTGCATGGTGGTTAACAGTTTTTTTATTTTTTTTCAATGGTTATCTTATCTTTTATTATGTAATAAGCTCATAAATGCTAGGAAATTTCTCAAAATTTTCAAATGATATAGTCATTCATCAATAGTTAAAAGTATATTGGACTTCTAGCACCATCAAGAAAACACTTTCAATCTTCTAGAAGCTCAATCATCATGATAACATGGATATGTTTTATTAAGCACTATATAATCAAGAGAAATTTAACCTCACTAAATCTATGGAAGTTAAATGGTTCAAGAAAAAGGCTAAAAGTGCTTGGTTGCATGAACAAGGGTGAAAAAAATATAATCTTTTATTAGTACAATGTCGTAAAAAAACTATACTATTATTATAATGGTTAAAATTTTTAATGAGATTTTTGTATTTACATCTGATATTAATAATAAAGTATTTTCTCATTTATTTGACATTCATTATACCATCCTCAACATCATAAGAGGTTGTATTTCTTGCCTTATTTCTTAGGGTAGTTGCACTTTTCAAGCAAATAAAGCCATTATTATTATAAGATTGTGTTTTATTGAAATAAAAGTTGATCTATTTTCCAATATTTAAGACAAATGGGCTAGAGTTGATGAATTTCTAACTTTATTTTTGTCGTTTGGCATATTGTTAGTTTTGATCTGCTTAATGTTGCGCATTAATATTTTTTCACTACCATACTGCTAGACAGAGCCAAATATTCAACTATAACTCTAATTACTACTATTTCCAAATTCTTGGTTCTAGACTCAAATTCATTTTTTCTTCTTTATTCATGTTGCTTAAAATGTTTTATGAGAAAGAGATGTTATTACCATTAATACTAAGTTCTAAAATGAGATATTGTTACCATTGCTACTAGGTTCTATTTTTTTTTTTTTTATGTCAAGCTTGATGTTCATGAAATCTTGATTATTTTATCTTATATATTGTCTCATAATGATTGATAAAAAAAGTATTTTTAACAATTTTATCAATTGGATAAAGTTTTCATTGATAATATTTTGTACTCTATGATTATAAATTAAGTGATGATTCAAAGCCTCTAACAATTTCAATCAAGAATACTCTCTATCCGTCTTTCTCTTCTTCTTTATGATGGATATGCTCTCCACTATGATTGAAGCTCATATTAATTTGAGGAATTATATAAATATTAAATGTAATGATGTCATTATGAGCCATCTCATTTACACAAATTCTTATTTTGGATAAATTTGTTGTAACCGCAATTGTCTAAAAAACATGAAATGCTTTTAAACGACAATGGTTTAAGGATTAAAACATCAAAATCTAACTTTATATTCTAAAAGTGTGGATGATTGTTTTCAAACTTCTCACTTCTTTTCGTTAGATATAAATGCTTCTCATTATCTTGGAAAATTTTGGGCATTACTCAAGTTCTTCATTATGTTTCTTCTATTCCTTCCAAAATTATAAGAAAATGCATTATGCTAGCATTATTTATTATTGGTTAATTATTATATTAGGTTTAATGTAATAGATTTTTTTTTAGGGATGTTTGCTCTTCCTTATACAAAATCTTAAAAAAAAAAGTCAATTTTTTTTGTCAAACAAAACTTAGAAAACGATTATTTATGGTTGATAAGACTCAAAAAATAAATTTAAAAAAAAATACTTGAAATGAATTGTTTAGTTATTGATGACATTACCTGCCTCCATTGATATTGCCTTAGCTTTGCAATGGATGGCTTTGCCAGCTTTTTTTATTTTATTTGGTCCTTGTTATAATATTTTGGAGTACTTTATTTTTTTCGCAATATAATATTTCAGAGTTTGTTAGTTGAAACTGATCATTTTACATTGTGCATATTTCCTATCTACTTGTATTCGCTTTTGTTATGACATTATCTTTCAACTATTGTCACTTATGGTCAAATGAGCATGAGCATGTGGATTTTCTTCTATGATCATTTCTCTCTTTTTGGTGGCAATGATGAGAATTCAAGTTCCCTTGTAACAATTGACATGTCTCAATGCCTTTTGAGCACTAAATATATAAAATATGTTACATTTGTTTTATTATGCCATGGATGGAAGTCTGTGATATATTTTAATCACCTCTTTTGAGCTCACTTTTAGGGGTTTCTCTCAATTAGAGATCTTTACATATTTTTATTTTTAGTTAGCTTCTATATTCTAAGATCCTCTTTTTTTATAACATTAGCTCATTGTATGTTACACTACTAATAACTTCTTTTGAGCAATGACATTGCCTTCTTGCTACCTTTAACTTTTTTCCAAGAAAAAAAAAAGCCTAATTGCAACTTCCAACATTGTATGAACAGATGCCCTACATAAATTAAATAATTGTCATCAATCATGTATCCACATCTCTTTCCATACAGCCAAACACATGTTACATGTTGAAGTTTTTATAATTTTGTAAGCCACCAAATAATTATTACATCGTTTTATATACATAATAAATAAATTTGAGATTAATTTAATTTAATTATTTACATTTACATAAGTATTATTATAATTGACAATGTATCTAACTCAATCTAAATTCGGAGCCAACAAAACTGATTTT
>NW_018164690.1:75561-82192 GCF_001263595.1 Phalaenopsis equestris
CAGAGGAAATGAAAGCAGACAACATTATTAAGGTGGGTAAATGCATTTTATTTTACAATAGTTCTACTTTTTTGTTGTCTTTTCCTGTTTTTATTTTAAATGCAAAAGTATATGATTTATTTTAAATGTTAAATACAAGGTAAAACTAAATAAGATATGATATATGCATACATATGAGAGTCACACCTGGATGATACTAGCAGAAGAATGCATTGTATCCATGCACGAAATGAAAATTGTTGTCTACCTTCTTGGTGGGTTGGAAAATGTTGAACATATATTTTTATAAAGTGTAAGTTTAGACGGTGACTCCCAATTATGAAAAATGTAACATAAATAAATACAAGAAAATAAAATTGTTTTCCTTATCTTTTATTGCACAATATTTTAATTTTTTTTTTGCTCTCTTACAAAATATTTTAAAATGAGAATTATTGTAATTTAAAAATATTTACCCAATGAGTAGTTGTAACTAAAACAATAGTTGATAATTTTTTTTACCGAAAAACTAACTGTAGATTAGATGGACCCCAAGGAGTACGTGCTCATATGTCGTGGAGCACAAGCTGATAGGTATAATAGTTCAACTTTATTTTATGTTAAATGCAAAAGTTTAAACTTAAAATCAAATTTTATAAAATTAAGTTGTATGATTAGAATGACTCTTTTGTACATTGGCAAATTTTATTTAATTACAAAATGAAATTGTTATATAGGTTTTCTGAGTTGTGACATAACTTTTATTTATATATTTAAATATAAAGATTTAGACATTAAATCTATAAAATGTGCAATAAAAATGTTTATAATTTATAATGTAACAACGCCCTAATAAATGACATCATAACATCAGACTTAAAAGATATTGCAATGCAATAATCATAAAAAGTATATATTATTTCCTACAATGATTCGTATTATGATAGTTGACAAAATCAATTACATGAAAAAAAAAACCAAATGCTAACATATCAATATGTAGTTATATCATACAAAATTTCCTTAATAACTCATGCAAAATTATTTATGTTGATCTTATATATGCATCATATCAAGTAGTTTATCTTCTTCTTTAATTTTAATTTTAGACTATTTAATTTTTTTTTATAGGAACATTACGTATTATAACTAAATGATGAGAACTAACTAGCATTTGTCAGCCATAAGTTCTCATATGTTTTATTTTGCTAGAATTTTCCCTGATGATTTTTTGGTGATTTTCTTGCTTACTTCTCATTAGGGTTTCAATGTCTCCATCATTGTAACCATTTTTTGTCACCAAATTTTGTTGGGCCTTTTTCTTCCTTTTTTTTCTTGTGAATTCTAGACTCAAATCTATTTATTTTTATACTTCACTCTGTCTTCTTATATTCTCAGGGCATTCTCCTTTTTGAAAGTTATTTTCCCTCTAATGCCAACAAATTAAAACAATTTTTTTTACCTATCAAGTTTCTCTATCTTAGGCACTATTTACTAAGCTATTAATGCCATATGATATCTTTTGGATAAAGCTTTCTTTAAATTGAATAAACCATTTTACTTGCACTTATTATAAGGTCAACATTCATTTATCCTTTAATCATTGTTCGTTGTTGATTAGAATCAACACCATGGGTTTATAAGTAAACACTATTATAAGCATTTGGATTTTTTTTTTTGCATGGTGGTTAACAGTTTTTTTATTTTTTTTCAATGGTTATCTTATCTTTTATTATGTAATAAGCTCATAAATGCTAGGAAATTTCTCAAAATTTTCAAATGATATAGTCATTCATCAATAGTTAAAAGTATATTGGACTTCTAGCACCATCAAGAAAACACTTTCAATCTTCTAGAAGCTCAATCATCATGATAACATGGATATGTTTTATTAAGCACTATATAATCAAGAGAAATTTAACCTCACTAAATCTATGGAAGTTAAATGGTTCAAGAAAAAGGCTAAAAGTGCTTGGTTGCATGAACAAGGGTGAAAAAAATATAATCTTTTATTAGTACAATGTCGTAAAAAAACTATACTATTATTATAATGGTTAAAATTTTTAATGAGATTTTTGTATTTACATCTGATATTAATAATAAAGTATTTTCTCATTTATTTGACATTCATTATACCATCCTCAACATCATAAGAGGTTGTATTTCTTGCCTTATTTCTTAGGGTAGTTGCACTTTTCAAGCAAATAAAGCCATTATTATTATAAGATTGTGTTTTATTGAAATAAAAGTTGATCTATTTTCCAATATTTAAGACAAATGGGCTAGAGTTGATGAATTTCTAACTTTATTTTTGTCGTTTGGCATATTGTTAGTTTTGATCTGCTTAATGTTGCGCATTAATATTTTTTCACTACCATACTGCTAGACAGAGCCAAATATTCAACTATAACTCTAATTACTACTATTTCCAAATTCTTGGTTCTAGACTCAAATTCATTTTTTCTTCTTTATTCATGTTGCTTAAAATGTTTTATGAGAAAGAGATGTTATTACCATTAATACTAAGTTCTAAAATGAGATATTGTTACCATTGCTACTAGGTTCTATTTTTTTTTTTTTTATGTCAAGCTTGATGTTCATGAAATCTTGATTATTTTATCTTATATATTGTCTCATAATGATTGATAAAAAAAGTATTTTTAACAATTTTATCAATTGGATAAAGTTTTCATTGATAATATTTTGTACTCTATGATTATAAATTAAGTGATGATTCAAAGCCTCTAACAATTTCAATCAAGAATACTCTCTATCCGTCTTTCTCTTCTTCTTTATGATGGATATGCTCTCCACTATGATTGAAGCTCATATTAATTTGAGGAATTATATAAATATTAAATGTAATGATGTCATTATGAGCCATCTCATTTACACAAATTCTTATTTTGGATAAATTTGTTGTAACCGCAATTGTCTAAAAAACATGAAATGCTTTTAAACGACAATGGTTTAAGGATTAAAACATCAAAATCTAACTTTATATTCTAAAAGTGTGGATGATTGTTTTCAAACTTCTCACTTCTTTTCGTTAGATATAAATGCTTCTCATTATCTTGGAAAATTTTGGGCATTACTCAAGTTCTTCACTATTTATCAACCCACAACCTTTTTATGATGTGAAAAATGTGAATCTCTCTACTGAAGAGCATCGCTTTCTGCACCTTTTTTTTTATTTTCATGATGCTTAAGGGATCGACTTTTCTGCATTTTTTCAATATGTTTTGGTAACATAAGAGTGGGACAGCTTATTTAAGTAGTTAACTGATTCATTTAACTTGTAAATCATGAAAATTTTGGTAAAATTATTAAATTTATTGGAATGTGTAGTTACCTCTGTAGAAATCATTGCAATCATTTAAAGTAGGTTTAAGAATGAGTCCCCCATTTCACAAATAGTGAAATGGCATCTTTCTTTTTTCGTTTGCAAAGTTGAGCATAACACTATAAATTTGATCAATGATCTTATGATATTTATTATATCCAATGCGTGCCGAAAGATCCATTAACGTAGAGTAATAATTTAACGTTTTAGTGTTGGACAAAAATCCAATATATAGAGATTAAAAAGAATGTGCAATTACCTATAGATCACCTGAAAGTTGATATTTATAAATATACCAGCCTCTTTCAACCATTTTTCAAATTGTCACTTGAATATCAAAATTCATGGCAAAATCCCAACCCGTATTTTTAATTTTTATCATAATCTCAATAATTTGCTCGTGACATAAATACAAATGTTTCGTAGTTAAAAAAATCTCCTTGGGGTTTTAAGTTGTAAATGTCAATGTTTCACATGGTCTATATGTAATTATCCAAAAGAGAAATATGTAGAAGGAGATGACTTGATTTCTTAAGTGGAGAATCCTGAAAATGAAAAAAAAAATCTATGGGGTCCAGCCTAGTTGAAACAATTTACTATGTATTTGTAATTTCATAAGCTTACTCTTCTCTAGTATTAGAGAAAATGAAATTATAATATTGATATACAACGGTAGTTCATCAATAATAGCTATAATGGACAACAAAGATCGTAGTTGATTGCTATGATGAAAGTAACACGAAATGAATGTTATTTATAGTGATTGTAGTGTCAGCTAGGCGATAATTGAAAGCGGTGGTAGTAGTTGGTCATGAAGGTCGCAGATGGTTACTTCTGAAGCTTCGGTTAGCTCAACCGTAGTAAGGAGCCGCAAAAGATATGAGCTGCGTAGGTCGTAATTGGTCACATAGACCATAATGGTGAATTATAATAACTTTTGTAGACTATAGAGATCAGAGTTGTGAGATGCACGACCCGTGTACCACATAGGCCATAATTAGTCATGCAAACCGTAATAGTTAATTGTGACAATGTCATAGGTCACAGAGGTCGGCGTTGTAAGTTGTATGAGTGTGGACCATATGTAGGTCGTAATGGGAAACTGCAAAACTTTCATAAGCCATATAGGCTAAAATTGAGAGCTGCATGAGTTGTGGACCATGTAGGTTGTAGTTGGTCATGTAGGTCGTAGCGAAAAGTTATAATAACGTTTGTAGATCGTAAATGTCAGAAT
This sequence comes from Phalaenopsis equestris, assembly GCF_001263595.1. Taxonomy (NCBI): domain Eukaryota; kingdom Viridiplantae; phylum Streptophyta; class Magnoliopsida; order Asparagales; family Orchidaceae; genus Phalaenopsis; species Phalaenopsis equestris. Next base: position 80,118 of record NW_018164690.1, read on the forward strand.
TGAGAGCTGCATGAGTTGTAGATTACGTAGGTCGTGGTTGGTCATATAGACCATATTAGGAAACTGCAATAACATTCGTAGGTCGCAAAGGCTGGAGTTGGGAGCTGCATGAGCTATGTTGAAAGAGCTTCAACAACGGTATTTTGAGTACGACGGTTGTAAACAGTTTTTGTGAGGGTTACACCGTCTTTGGAATGTATCGTTACACTGTATTTGAGGTGTGTTGTTACACCATTTTCGAGGCGCGTCATTGCACCGCCTTCGGAGTGTGTCGTTACACCGTATCCACTATTTCATCACACATAATAACGTTCGCCTTTATTATTATTATTATTATTATTATTTAGAAGAACACCGCCTTTATTATTATTATTATTATTATTATTATTTAGAAGAACACAAAAACAAATAAAATCTTTTACTGTAATAATATTATTATTATTATTATTTTAATTTTATTTGTATATTATGTGTTCAGTTTTTATAGCTCAATAATCTATATTTGATGCAAATATAATTAAAATAGCAGCTAAAAAAAAACTATATATTTGCTCTTCAAGCTTAATTCCCAAGTGCTGAACAAATATATAATAGTTAAATTGAACATTCAACCGGTTTAATATTTGAATTTGACCGTCGACCGAGCCTACAAGCGCTTATTTCCTTAATTTATTGCACTTTTGCAGCAGTTTTGTCTTTTAATGAAATTCCGGCGAGAGAATGTGAACAATTTGCCTTTTTGCTCCCCGAACAATAATTTTTTACATTCATGGAAGGATAAATATTTCTCTTATATTCCCTTATATATAGGAAAAGAATGAGAATGGAGGGGTTCTAGGGGAGCGATTATTGCGTGCGGAGATCACAGCAGCACATTTGCATGCAGAGCTGCATGCGCTCTCCGATCACAGCTGCAATGTGCGGCTGTGATCGGAGAGCGAACTCAGCTCTGTGTGCGCTCTCCGCATGCAATAATTAGACGTACATCGCGGTTGTGATCGGAGAGCGCACGCAGCTCTGCGTGAGCTCTCCGCACGCGCGGCTGTGATCGAAAAGCGCACTCTCCACACGTAATAATTAGATGTTGCAGGATGGGCTCTCTCACTTCAACAATACTTCATGCTCCCTGCACTCAAAGAATAATGGTCAAATAATAATAGTGTTATATTAATAAGAATTAAATACTTTAAATGATTAAATAATAAGAATAACATAATGAATAACATATTAATAATATTAATATTCTAAATTATTGGAAATAATAAAGGCTTATTAGACCCCAAAAAAAAAAGACTTTTTTTTAATAGTTTATGAATAAATATTAATCTAAATATCACTTTAAATCTTCAATTTTGAGCCAGGAACTAAAAATTAGTTAGTTTAAAATTTAAAGTTTTAAAATTCATTTTGAGAGAAGTGTGAGAAAAAAATTAATTAATTAATTTTTTTTGAAATTTATATATATATATATATTAAGATAATTTTCAAATTTTCAAAATTTCAAAAATTTTGGAGTTTTTCTTTTTTATTTTATTATTATTTTTTAATTTTAATTTTGGCCTCGCTTTCGCTGCTCGTATTTCACCCTCTTCGTTTTCCCCACCATCTTCCGACATATGCTGCTCCCTCACTATAATCCGCCAAATCTACGCCTATTTCACCTCTCCTCTCTCTCTCTCTCTCTCTCTCTCTCTCTCTCTCTCTCTCGCGCAGAAAGGACGCCATTGAAACCGTCGCCACCATGTCCTTCTCCGAAGACTTGTTACCGTCGCCGGACCGCCGTGGCCTCGGCACTCTTCTCCGGCACCGGAAACCATCTTCCTCTTCCACCGATCAAAACCCTCTGCTGATATCATCACCCCCTCCGCTTCCGATTAAGAAGAAGGCATTTTCTTCTGCAGCCTTCCGCAGCTTCAGTTGTTCCTCCTCCTCCGCTTCTCAGGCCTACGCGCCATCGTCCGCCGCCGCCGCTGTTCGCTCTTCGGCCGATTGGGAGGGGAAGCGTACACGGAGGAGGAGAACTGACCAGCAGAAGAAGGATAGGAGTTCGGCCGCCGCCGATGTGTGGCGTGCTC
>NW_018164690.1:85857-108640 GCF_001263595.1 Phalaenopsis equestris
TTTACTTCGGTATTTTGTAATTTGTTGGCCAATATGCTAAACTTGATTGGGAGTGTGTTCTTCGAGGTGTGTTTTTCTGAACAGGACTTTTAATACTTACAATTATTTTAAACAATTATTAACTGGCAAATGTAATATTTATATTTGATAAATATTGTACATTAGCGCAATAATACTTGTGTTGGAATATGGAGTAATGATGTAACCATGTCTTTCATGGGACTTGGTCAGCGTCTAAGTGATTAAGCTAGATTAAATAGCTGGTCACCATGGCTTCATGTGGTTGAGTGAGCTCTAATATTTTGATGAAGCTTTTATTTAAGTCGGGGATTTTGGGGGATCTTGGCTGATGTGAATACATTGGGGCAATTACATACATATCATGTGGGAGTATTATATTTGATGTCAGTTCAGAAAGTTGAAATATGAGAAATGTGTTGAAATAGTCTCTTTAGGGGGCTATTTTTGTCGCAGAGCCTATAAAACTGTTGATTTAGTCCCTAGACTCTTTTAATAGGGGCTAAAATAGTCCTCCATTGGGATTATTTTAGCCCATATGTAAGGATCCCGAGGATAAATTTGACATTTTTATAGACCCTGGGTCTAAAATGACCTCATGTACATAATTAGAGGACTATTTTAACACTTCTCTTCGAAATATCTTGATGTAGAAATACCAAGGGTCTAGCTTCTTGAGCTTTTTGGTTGAAAATGGATTTGATCATTGATCTATATGGCCTAAATTCAATTCCTTTTTGGTTCACACACTCTAACATAGGATGATCCTTTAATTTCTTAAAAAAAATAAACTCTGCGTTTTAGAACTAAAACAAACTCATATCAACCCAAGGCCTTTTCTTATTTTAATTGTTGCAATTGCCCTCCCTCTCTTGTTTCCCTTCATATTTGGACCCGTTTTATCCCCACTCCCATTCAAAACAAAGTAACAACTCTCTGAAAAATTTACTCCTATACTCTTTTCCCTCTCCTCTCTTCCTTCTCTTGCCCTCACTCCCTCCTTTATGGAAAGGTTGAAATCAAAGCCTTGACCACAATGTCCTCTAATATGGCTCCATACCATCGCCACGCTGCCATGATCTCCATAGTCTTCTCTACATCTAAGATCTATCTTTTGCCTCTGCTAATCAAAACCCTCTGTTGAATCCTCCCATCCGCTGATAATGACGAAAATGCCTTTGCTCTTGCTTTTCGACAAGATAATATAATACATTTGCAGATGGGATTTTATTTATTTGTTAGCTATGAGAATTATTGTGGGCCAAACGTGTTTATTGTTCAAAAAAAAGAGTTCATTAAGAGTTGAAAGTGCCAGAAATGAGTTTATGCAAAAATTACACTATTGAATCTAGGTTGACTTCGATTGAGCTCAAACTTCTTTCAATCAGCTGTGTCAAACTAAATTAGCTCCAATTGCTTCTGAGTCCGGGTCCTAATTTTATCACATATCCATGACCACATTTTCATTTATTCTAATTTCATTTCGTTTTGGATTATTTCTCCATATTCGGAGTTTTGAATGGCTAATCAAATTTGGGTTATTTCTCCATATTCGGAGTTTTGAATGACTAATCAAATTTGGGTTATTTCTTCATATTCGGAGTTTTGAATGGTTAATCAAAAAAGGTACTGCTAATTTGTTGTTGAACAATTTGCATTGTTGCATGTGGGAAGGTATACTGCTATGATGTTTCGATTGTTGAGTTGGTTTCTCATTGATCAATGATTCACAGAATTTATTATTGTTTCTATTTCTTATTTGCAACTGTAATTGGAAGCAGATCATGTTGTTGCACCATAGACTCTTGTTGCGAGGAGGGGACACTTATGATCGATATAGGGATTGGCGGCTTGATGTTGATGATATGACATACGAGGTATCCTACTGTTTTATTTCTCTACTACTGGCAAATCACAATATATCTATGAAGAAAAAATGAAGATTTACATACATACCTTTCAATTCCTATATATTTATATATCAGACACCTAAATTTCAATATTTACATGCATGGCACCTTACCAAGCATGAAAAGTGTATTTCACTTTGAAAAGTTAAAATGGTGGTATTTTTTATATAGATTTGTTTTTTAAATTTATTCCCAATTTGCAGGAATTGCTTGAACTGGGTGATAAGATTGGACATGTCAGCACTGGATTGAGAGAAGAAGAAATTGAATGCAGCATTAGAAAATTGAATCGCTCCATCTATGATAAACTCTTCTTATCCACTGACATGGAGAGAAAATGCAGCATTTGTCAAGTATGTTCTCCCTTCTTTTCCAACCACATAATTTTTGTCAGGGGCATTTGCATTCATACCACCCAATTCCTATATATTTACATATCAGACTCCTGAACTTTATTTTTTATATTTATTCCACCCAATTCTTTCATATGACACAAAAAATCACCATTTTAATTTTCTAATAGTGAAATGCACCTTCTCATGCATAGGTAAGGTTATATATGTAAAAATTTAATTTTGGGTGCTAGATATGTAAATGCATATGAATTGAGTGGTGGTATGTATGTAAATCTTCCTTTTTGTTAAATATTATCCTCTATTTTTTCACAGGAGGAATATGAAGCGGAAGATGAAGTGGGAAAGCTGGGTTGCGGCCATAGCTATCATATACATTGCGTAAGAAAGTGGCTTCTTCAGAAGAATACGTGCCCAGTCTGCAAGACTGCTGTCAGTAAAACTTAATTTTGCATAAAAATTTAATGTTTTTTATAGAATTATCTGCGCACTGCTGCTAATTTATTCTGCTCTATGTATAGATACTGTTTTGAACGCTTAGCATTGAATCCATTCTTTGTCATAGTTCGTTTTTTTTTCCTTTTTTGCAGTTTTGATTTCAGTGTGTAAGATGTGAATTTGTGTATTTTGATGAAAGTGCAGTTGTTGAAATTTGTTGAGAGAGATTTATGCTTATTTTGCATAAATTGATGCGTATTTTGCATGTGTGAATGAATATATTAAGCTGATTTATATTTGGGTTATGAAATGAGTAAAGTGCCAAAATAGCCCCCCTATTATTTACATGCGGTCGCTTTAGTTTTAGTGTTTATAGAAGTGCTAAAACAGTCCTGACTATTGAGATCTAACAGAGTAATATTTTTTCGAGAGATTATTTCAGCTCCAATTTAAAGAGTTTGGAGATTATTTTGACACTTCTATAAATTTTGAGACTAAAATAGCCTAATGAAAATGGTTATAAGGACTATTTTGGCAGAGTGATGTTAAAACTTACTAATCCAATTGTAAAATTTGGATATAGGCTTATGAGTGTTAAGTACCGTATCCATTGTATTTAATTTTAAAATGGAGTTTTACATACATGTATGCCACTCAATTTTTATATTTCTACATTTTCAACACCTAAATTATAATTTTTGCATCTATGGCATGAAAAAGGTCCTTTCCACTTTTCTAAAATTAGAAGTGGTATTTTTTATGTGATATGAAAGAGTTGGCAGGTAAAAATATAAAATGCAAAGTTTAGGTGCTGCACAAGTAAATGCATAAGAATTGAGTAAATCTCTTTTTTTTTTGTCGAAAAAATATTACATCAGTACTACGCACGTAGAATTAACGTGTGTGGCCAATGAAATCACGCCACGACAACTCGCGCGATAGAGAAAAAAACGGCGCAGTAACATGGAGAATATTTCTCCCTGTGTTATTCATGTGTTATTAATGTGTTATTGTGTTATTATAACATCAAGAATATTCTCAGGACACAATAACAAATAAATAACACAATAACACCTGAATAACACGGGGAATATTCTTGATAAAAAAAAAGCGGCGCAGTAACACGGGGGAATATTCTTCCCCGTGTTATTCATATGTTTAGGGTGTTATTCATGTAATATTCATGTGTTATTGATGTGTTATTGTATTATTATAATACTAGAAATATTCTCATGACACAATAACACATAAATAACACACAATAACACATAAATAACACGAGTGAAAATATTTCTCATGTTACTGCGCCGTTACGCACGTCGTAGCACGTTACTAATATTTTTCCTTTTTGTCTTATGTTTTTGTTTTTTTACATTTGAAGCATATCATGCTGAAGTAATAGAATATAAAAACTTAACGCATTCATTTGAATATGTTATCACGCCTGACATTCAACAAATTGAAGACACGGCTGAAGCTTCCGTGGTATGTTATTTTAGCTTTAAATATTCAATATCTGAATTAAGCATCTTATTTTTAGACATGAGAAAAGAGGGGTTGAATATGAAATTTTAGAGTCAAATAGGAGACATATTGGACGTCACAGAAATAGAAAATGCACCTCAACTTTAAACGGGAATCGATAATAGAGATGATATCGGTTATTTTGTAAATGCACAGGGCGGGGGAACGAGAGATATACAGAAATGTAAGTGGTCATATGGAAAATTTCATAGCAGCAGCTTGATAAAAGAATTTTTTAAAATACTGCCAATATTAGGATTTGATAAATCTAAAATGTAAAATAAATTGAGAAGAACTATAAAAAAATTAAATTTAAAAGTTTTTTTTTTGATAAAATTTAAATTAAATTAAATTTAAATTGGCTATCAAGTAGCCCGTAAATTTCAAAGAGATCCCTATAATGAAATGTAACAAGAAATAAAAATTAGAGAAATAGTGAGAAATCATTTGATATAAGAAAGGCATTATTTAAACATTAGCAAATAATATATATTAAATTATTAAATTATTAAATTTTAATTTTAATCTGATTTATATTAATATTTTTTAAAAAAGTGCTACTGAGCTCGAGCAAAGGTTGGCTCAATCTTGACAGCATATTGAGCTCAGCTCACAAGCAATACATCAAACCCAAGCTTGTACCGACGCATAGCTGGCTTGACTTGGTCACTTCACTAATTAATTTTATATAAAATTTTCTACTTTAAAAAACATATAATTTAAAAAGCGTGATTACTTTAAATGAAATTATTGAATTTAATCTCAGCCTTTCAGAATGAATCGATATCATGTCCAAATACGGCGATTCCATTTTCAATAAAAGGAGTGATGTACTCATTAATAAATTATTCCTATGCACATCGATCCAATGATGTGCTTTAATAAATACAATAAGTTATAATGATATAATATTTTAATAAATAAAAATAAATTATAATGATATACTACTAAAAATTCTAGAATAATAATACAACTATAAAGAGGCAAGCAGAATTAAAAAGCCAATACCTCCTCGCATATATGGATAAGGTAATAAAATGCCCCCCGCAAGTCTTGTTCTCTGCAAAAATATAAGAAAAAAATTCACACAAATTAAATTTACCACTAGTCACAGACTGCAATTTGCGCATAAAGAAAATGGGAAAAATATTAGATCAGGAGTCCTGATATAGTTTTGCATCAGGACTCCAATCAAGACTTACCACACGTACAAGCAGACCCACCCATAAATTAAATTGGAGATTTGTCTGTACACGTGACATGATTTGACTGGAGTTCAGATACATCAGGACTCCTGATGCAATAATTTCTCAGAAAATGGGCATCATACATACCACACAATTCTTATGTATTTACATGTGAAACAACCTATAATTTGACATTTAGGTTATAGCACTTTGGTGTTAAAACTTATACATAAAAAGGGACAATTCACTTTTAAAAGGTTATTAATAGCAGTAATTTTTATGTAATGTCAAAATATTTAAGTGTAAATAAAAAACTTTTAAGGGTTAGATGAGTAAAAATATCGGAATTGAGTGGTACAAATTTCTGTTAGTTCGTACTGCATGTCTAACACCATTAGAGTCCTCCATCGGCGGTATCAAAGTAAACACGTTAAAATTAGCAGAACAATATATTACATGCCAATCATCTAAAATATTAAATATAATCTCTTAATCATTTTTTGCATTACCACCCTCCAAACACACTCATGAAGGGTTGGAATGAAAGTTTTAGGTGGTTAAGATATTATATTGGAAGTCCAGGCAGTTAAAACGTTATATTTACTGTTTTGGCGGATTAATATGAAAAAATTATATAAAAAATAATAAGAAAAAAAAGCTACATAATTTGCCTAGAAAAACGAGTTTAAGAAAAACTGCAAGTATTATTATAATTATTACTATTTCTTCCTGCAATTAAAGTCTAACCTTTCGGGAAAAGACCTCAATCAGTCTGAACGTTCAGAAGATTCCTCCAACTCATCATGACGACAAAGGAACTCTATAATGCACGGATAGACTTCATTAGTGGCCTGCAAATGTTGAACAGACATATGAGCACATAAGAGTGGCACAATAGAGAACGGTTTAAGGGGTATTAAATACCAGTCGCCCTCCGACCAAATCATAATGAGCATAGTGTGGGCCCTCCGGTTTCCCAAATACTTTGTAAGAAACCTTTGACTCAGGAATGAGCTTCACCGTTTCTGTAAATTCAGATTGAAAGTGAAGATAGATAAAAAAACAGATCTAGATTGTAAAAGTTACTGGAGTAAAAAGTTCCTATGAACTGCACCATATACAGCTTCAGGAGGGCAGATGAGATCTTGGTCCCCTGCAAGTGCAAGAACAGGGACATCACATTTGTGCAGAAAGTCCTTGTAAGAGAAAGTGCCTGCTCGACTGCGCAGTCCTCCCTCCCGAAATGCTGATGTTAGCTGCAGGATAACCTTGGCGGGTATAGTACCTGCAAATCATAATAAACTTATGAAACTAAGGGGTAGAGACTGGCACAACTCTGCAAGAAGTTTTTTGCACTAGAACGTAGCAGGACTGGGTGAAATTTATAGAAAAAGGGCAACAAAATAAGCAATTTCTGTTCAGATTGCAATAGTTATTGCATAGACCACCATAATATGCCCTGATGATCCATTTCACGCAGGTTCCATGGTCGCTTCGGCACCATATGATTTGTATTGAATGCTAATTAATATAAGATTCTTCAAATAAACTCTGTATGCATTCTCCCATAAACCAAAACTTTTAAAAATCCTCAAGTTTTGCGATACAATTGTGCAGCCTCCAACTATGCTCTCATATTTAAGACAATTTCCTACATTTCATCTAACTATTATTTTTAGTAGAAAAAAACTCACTAATATCAATCTCCATTAAATATCTACATAGTTATAAATTCACAATGTTTTCAAGAAACCATCAATTTTTTGCTCAAAAAACTCAACACATCACAAAAGTCTCAACAAAAACCTCCTTGGACAATATACTCACAGAAATTATTCAAAACAAGCTTCTCATATAGCTCTGGAAGCATCATGTCTTGTGCAGAAACCTGACTATTAATCCATGACAAAACATATGGTGGACGAGATGAAAGGGGATACGCGGCAGTCATTAGTGCTCCTAAAGGAAGAACTGGGACATTGAGAGCCTGCGCTGGGTCCGCCTGTACCAAAAATTTGACCGACGTTAGTTCACAACAGAGCAGCCTCCTAAACCGCATCGGTATCAATACAGGATTTTACTATACTTACAAGAGGCAACAACAATTTCAGCGAAGATTTTGAGGTAGTGTAGTCAACCGATGCTGCTAAAGTAACAATAGCTGCTAAACCACATTTACTTCCTTGTGAAGCTGAAGGATTAAAATGACACGTTAGGGCAGCAGAAAGAAAACGAGCATAAAAAAAATATGGCCGCAGAAAGCTTTTAGTGAACATGAGATGTTGAAGATGAGGTGTAGCACGAGTGATGACAAATATTCAATGTTTCTTATTTAATCAGCTAAGCCTCAGGCCCCCATCCATCAATCAAAATATTAATTTCAAAGGCTACACAATAGCCCAGTTGATTTGTACTTTTGTATTTTTGTTTTTTTACAAATATCTACATGAACTTAAAAGTAATAATGATTAACTGTAATGTGAATTCACCATCTTCCAATGTTCACAAAATGAAAGCATCTTACCGCATTTTGATAACAGAGCATATAGCAAGATACCACCCATCGAATGACCGATTGACAGCAATTTGCTATCTTTTACCATACTATGTTCTCTTATGTATTCCATCTACAGTTTAAATGAGGTTGAGATACTCGTTAGGCATCATTTAAAATTGTAGAGAACTTTAGATCAGATTATCATTAATTTTCATTAAAACAACAGGAAGTCACCTCACCGCAGCAGTCAAATCCTCCTCCAAATAGTTATCAAAATCCCAATCATATGTAACAATGAGATCAAGCTGTTTCTGAAAATCTTCTATGGTAGATGAAAGGCGCTCTTGCAAGTCAAACAGCTGCGGAGAAACAGATTTTTGGCCTTCCTCAACTGTTTTGATAAGACGCTGGCTCAGTTCACTGAGCTGGCCAGCAACAGCAGAATTCTGCCTTGCTTCAATCAAACTAGAAATTTTAGCTGCAATCTCATTAAACCGTTCAGCTAATCTCGCATCTTCCAAGAGTTTCGAGATCTGCTCAAGGAATTTCTCAGAGATGGTCCTTAGTTGACCTTCATTTAAATAACCTGAAAGCCTTTCAGCTAAATTCATAAAAGTAGAAGTAAGCTTAGCAACTAACTGTGATTCATCCCCAGAAGTCACCTCTCCCTGGTTACCATTCACCTTGGAGATTGTTGAGTTTATTTCTGGGGTGATGTTCACGGTTGAATGTACACCCACAGATAAATAACCAGTCGAGTTTACTTCATCTGTAGAATCAAAATTCGATATGGCACGCTTATCAGAAGATTGAATGGCTTCATTGGGTTCACAACTACGCATGCTCAGTCCAGCACCTCTCACTTCAACAATCCATGTATCAAATCCTTGTTTAGACATGTGACGAGCAAATGAAGCCTGAATTTTCAAAAACAATAGCATAGCCTAGTAAAAATAGTAAAAAAATAGCAGCATTATATAAACTTAAGAAAATAATAATAATAAAGGCCCACACATGCATGGATCTGCTTACTCAAAACTAAAGTGAATTATTGCAATAAATCAAACAAAGAGGAAAAAGCAAAGAGGAAAAAAGGAACAGGAAAATAGTCTAACTCTGTCTAATGCGCAAATTTTGACATACTTAGTCTAATCACATTCAATGCCAGGATTTCAAGTTGGGAAAAAATCTGAAAGCGATGTTAAAAGCATCCATTTACCCTTACCATTGCGCCTTCACTCAACATGGTTCCCGTGCCTCATATCGAGCAAACATCACCTCCTTTGTCAACTTCAAGTAGACATATGTTACCCAATTTGCTAGCACGCAAAAAACTGCTAAAAATTCTCAGGCTCTCTTGTATATTATGAGATAATAGCCTAATGAGTGATTCTGACACTTCACGATTTAAGCTCTAGTAGGATATGATTGATATTGATGATCCGAGTCATCCAAGTGACTCTTACAGAAAGCCTTTAAAAAGGTTCATTTCGATATGAACTCGGCCTCTGACAATCAAAGATCTTGAACATGTTACTTTTACTCCCCAACTCATAAATCTATGTAGTACCGACACTTCTAAAACTGTGTCTGATATCGAAGGAAAACCCAAAACACAACTCAAAATTGCAACTATTATTGCAAGACGCCACAAGGTTACATTGACGACTCTTCAACAAGAAATAGCAGGCAAGGGTAAACAGTAAATGACAATAAGGATTGCTGAAATTAAGGAAAAGGCAATAACATAAACAGAACAGCTCTCTGAGATGGGTACGATAGGGCGAGGATGGAACATCGGCGTTGGCTGCCGTGGGGAAAAGGCCAGGAAGGCTAGTGGCTATTTGGAGGAGGCTATTTGAAGGAGTCAGACAAGTGACTTGAAGGTGTTGGAGAAGACAGGCGGCCTGCTGGAAAGGAACCAGAGGGGCCAACAAGGCTAGCGGGCTGTTGAGAGGGCAGGCCAGGAGCAGGGAGGAGCTGGAAGGTGGCTAGCAACAGTGGAAGATGGGGCTTGGTGGCTGGATTTTGAAATGGCAGCAAAGAGACGTAATCAGCAAAGAAACGTAAGTGTGGTAAGATAAATGCCTTATTAGGGTCAAGCTACAACCGCACCACTCGAACCCTTGGAGACGGTCACCACCTCGGACGACGGATAGCCGGAACACTTCCTCAACTTTGAATACAACCCTTGAAGGGAACAACGCCTGTGACGGTAATCTGAATTCAGAAATCACATAACTCCAAAAACTGAGAAACACCAAGCATACCACCTCTTATTTATAATGAGGCTTAGAATTTGCCGACCCCACATAGTGGGATTAAAGGTTTGTTTGGGGCAGCTGCAGCTTATTCAGCTTCTGCTGATAAGCAGCTTATCCTGATAATCTGCTGATGAGCAGCTGATCCGAATAAGCTGTCTGGCTGTTTGGTTTGTGCGTTTGGAAAACAACTGATTCTGAAAAAATGACAATTTTGCCCCTGTTCTGAATAAGTTGTTTTGCTGTTTGGTATGTGCATTTGGGAAACAACTTATTTGTAACTCTCTGTACATAATTTTTTCAAAAAAAAATTTAAATTATCTACAAAGTAAATTGTAATTAATAATTTATATTTTACTCTAATTTTAAAATAAAAGAATATACTAGTAAAAAATTTGAATAAATAAATAAAATGTACTTTGGAAGTGTGGAGGAAGCGGTTGCGGGCAACATAAGTGCTTAATGCACTGTTTTTTTGAGTAAACAAACAATAGAGAGTCCAAGAAAGATAACAAGTTCAAATAAAAGGCAAACATTTATCCGCGATAACACTCCCTTTGGTCACTTGAAGAAATAGAAAAGTTTAAATGAAATTGAACCATCTTCAAGAAAATGGACATTCCACTTCCACTGTTTCAACTTGCACAGACACTTACAGAGAGGCAAATCATAATAAAATAAACCATGGAACTCTGATGTCCAAGCAATGGCAGATAGTTCATTGCTTTAACGCACATATGGTTGATGCTAACGGAAAAGAGAAAACCTAAGAGAGTCCAAATTGCGGTGACAACGAAGAAAACAGACCGTGGAGCTCAGTTCTATAAGCAATGGCAGCAAGTTAATTTCTTTGTATGTTGTGAATCCGTTAACTTCCCGCTGGTTGCATCTTGAAGGTAGGCAAGGGCTTCGGTGAGACAGCGAAGATCTCCGTATCCTGCCATTCGGTCATGCCTTCCTAAACGATCGAGAGACCAGGATCTCGCTAGGGAAGAGGAGACGAGGTCAGGAGAACCAAGATCGCGAGCAGAGGTAAATGGTAATAATCAGCGAATGAACGCGGACCGTGGGGGTCATCCCGCGGTCCGCGTTATTCACAAAATAAAAACAGAGTTTCACAGATCGCAGTGAAAAAGCTCTAACCAAACATAACAGCGGCATTTTGAAAATGCCACCGCAGCCAATAAGCTGTCCCAAATAGACCCTAAGGCTTTGTTGTTGATGTTGTTGTAATATTTTAAAATAATGAAGAGAATAAAAATAATAAGAATTCATAATTTAGGCACTATTTATAACAGGAAGAATTCAGAAAAGACAAATACTACTAAAAATAATAATAATTCAAATTTGGCAAGTGGTAGGAAGGAAAGATGGGAAAAAGAAAGGAAGGGGGTTGGTCCACAGGCTGGCTCCCATAGCCCCGCATCAGTCTCCCGGGGTTGGGGGAGCTTTGATCTCGTTCGTTGAAGTTTCTAACTCCTTGTAGTACTGTGTCAGGTCGGCCGTGTTGAGCGTGACTGAGACATTGTAGCCCCATGACAGGTTGATTTTGTAAGCACTGTCGTTCCAAAGCACATTTTGGTAGAATAGGTATCCGTCCACCTTTGGCACGCCTTGAGTTGGAACTGTAGAAAGAAGAGTATTCTCACGGCACAGGTATCAAGCCATTCCAGGGGTAACCTGCTTCTTCCATTCCTTGTAATCGGCTAAGTGCAACTAAGAAACTGGTATGGGAGGAGGGATAAATTTGGGGGTGAAATTTTGTGGCAGGCTGCACCCCTCTCACCAACTCCCACTCAAGATAGATCTCTTCATAATTGATAGAATCTGGATCCCACTGAAGAATTTTCGTCCCCATTAAACTCATTGGGCCCAATACAAAGTTGGGGTTCATCTCTCCTTTCTGGTCATCTTATGAGGGGTACCACACGGAACAGGAAATAATCTCTGAATAACTCCACGTGATACTTTCGACATGGCACAAAATGATCTCACTTCTTATACGTTGGACCTATTTCAGTAAGGGTAACTAAGGAAGGGGTCTATGCATTTTAAAAATTTGCAATGATTTGATCAGTAATTGTCATGTTTCTATGGTCGACTCCTCAAAATCATGCCCTTTTTGGAAATCCCAAGCCATTCAAGTTGATGTTCCTTTCACCACCTGCGAAACAATAGCTCGAGGTACCACCACTTCATACTCTGTATGAATGCCCATTACATCACGGTCACTACCTTCCCGAATGGTTGTTGCTACCTCAACTAGAATCTCTATCTCGGGATAAACTGGAATCGGTGGTGTCTCTTCCTTGTTAGATGACAATTGTGGAACCTCTTTGATGATAACTTTTTTTTCCGGATCGTCGTTTTAACTCTTCAATTGGAAGCTAGTCCTCGTTTATGTCCTCAACTTCTGCAGTGTATGCGATGTCTTTACCCAACTTTTCAATGATGCCTTGCGTGGTGAAGTAGATCACTGATTTCGTGGTGCATTATGCTTCAACATGTCCAAATATATGACAATTGCCATATTTTCTGGCTGTGACAAACTTGCACATTGGTTTTGTTGGAAAGTAGCTAGGGGGTCGCTTCGTGTTGTGGTCTCTTCACTTCGAAAGCTAGGATCTGTAACTTTTGTCGGTAGTAAGTTGATAGGAACTAGTGCTGTGTTTCTCGTTTCATCTTCACATATTCTTGTTCACCCCTTCGACTTATCTGATCATGGTCGAGGATAGCCTTCCATTGGTTCATCTTCCATGTCTGTAATCCACCGCCAAAGTCGACAGATCTCTCCTTGTATCTCCTCTTGGAAAGGCTCAGACATGTATCTCAATGGTGGCATGGCTAGGGTCTAGAGTGGGGGGTGAGAGAGGGCTAAAAGTTTAACTTAGGGTTATTGATTTTGAAAATAAGCAAGAAAATCATTAAGAGGAATTGAGGGTTAAGTCAAAGTTTTGACAATGGTTGAGAATAGGAAAGAACGATTTTTTTAGGTTTAGGTTGTGAAAACGATATCTGGTGATAGAAAAGAAATTTTTGGTTTATGGTGAATACTAGGGAACCCTATGATAGGACTAGGGTTGGGCTGGCTCTGCTGTCAAATGATACCGGAGGAAAAACCCAAACCACAACTCAAAATTGCAACTATTATTACGAGACGCCATAAGATTACAATGACGACTCTTCAACAGGAAATTACATAGCAGAGGTAAACAGTAAACGATAATGAGGACTGCTGAAATTAAAGAAAAGATAATAATATAAAACAGAAATAACTCTCTGTGACAGATACGACAAGGCGAGGATGGAACAGGCGGCCGAGAGGAAAAGGTCGGGAAGGCTAGTGGCTGCTGGGAGGAGTCGAACAGGTGGCCTGAAGGTGTTGGAGAGGATCGACAGCTTGCTGGAAAGGAACTGAAGGGGGCAACAAGGCTAGCGGGCTGCTGAGAGGGCCAGCCAAGGGCGTGGAGGAGCTAGGTGGCTGACAACAGTGAAAAAGGGGGTTATAGTGGCTGGATTCTAAAATAACAATAGGGAAACAAAAGTATGATAAGATAAATATCTTGTCAATGTCGAGCACACCCAGAGCACTACTCTGACCCTTGGACACGGTCACCACCCAGAACGAGGGACAACTAGAACAATTTCTCGTCTTCGGATACAACCCGTGAAGGGAACAACGCCGACGACGATAATCTAAATTCGAAAATCACTAACTCCAAAAACTGAGAAACTCCAAGAACACCACCTCTTATTTATAATGAGGCTTAGGATTTATTTTAGGTAATATTTTAAAATAAGGAAGAGAATAAAAATAATAAGAATTAATAATTTAGGCAATGCTTATAATAGGAAGAATTCAAAAAAGATAATGACTAATAAAAATAATAGAAATTCATAATTGCTAGTGCCAGGAAGGAGGAAAGGGGAACATTGGTAGGGCTAGATCTGATACCAAATGATACCGAAGAAAAACTCAAACCACGACTCAAAATTGCAACTATTATTACGAAACACCACAAGGTTATAATGACAACTTTTCAATAGGAAATAACATAGCACAGGTAAACAATAAACGACAATGAGAACTGTTGCGATTAAGGAAAAGGCAATAACATAAAACAGAAATAGCTCTCTGTGTCGGATACGACAGGTCGAGGAACAACGGTGTTGGCGGCTGCTGGGAAAAAGGCCGAGAAGGTTGGTGGCTGGTGGGAGGAGTCAGACAGGTGGCCTGAAGGTGTTGAAGAGGACCGACGGCCTGAAGGTGTTGAAGAGGACCGACGGCCTGCTAGAAAAGAACAGGATGGGGCGCAAAGTTAGCGGGTTGTTGGGAGAGCCAACCAGGGGTAGAGAGGAGCTGGAAGGTGGATGGCAGCAGTGGAAGAGGCGGGTTGTGATAGCTGGATTTTGAAATGGCAGCAGGAAAATAAAAGCATGGTAAGATAAATGCTTTGTTGAGGTTGAACTACAGCCGGAGCACCACTAGAACCCTTAGAGATGGTCACCACCTAAGACGATGATAGTCTGAGCACTTCCTCACTTTCGGATACAATCCTTGAAGAGAACAATGTCGGCGTAATCTGAACTCAAAAATCACTTAACTCCAAAAACTGAGAAAATTCAAGCATGCCACATCTTATTTATAATGAGACTTAGGATGTCTTTTAGGAAGTGTTTTAAAATAATGAAGAGAGTAAAAATAATAAGAATTCATAATTTAGCCAATGTTTATAATAGGAAGAATTCAAAAAAGGCAAAGACAAATAAAAATACTAGAAATTCAGAATTAGCAAGTGCTAGGAAGGAAAAAGGGAATAAGAGGAAAAGGAAAGGAAGGGGGTTGAGGAACGGCTTATCCAGCTTGGCTGGACCAAGAACAGGTCGACCCCCATAGCATTGCATCAGTGTCATACCCTTATCAGACACGTATCGGACACTGACACGTGTTCGACACACCTCGACACTTCTTCGACATTACAAAATATGTCTGAATTTTTTCAAGCTAGAACACATTCGGGACACACCTCAAAACTACATCGGATGTGAACTTAATACGATTTCGAGAAAACGGGATAGGGGAATTAAAAAATTATAAATATATCAATAATCTTAATTATATATCATAGTCGAAACCGTCTTATCTCACATCATTTTGAGGCCCCCTTTAGCATTCATCAAAATTGAGCATCGAAGGTGCGTCCAATACTCGTCAAAGCCGAGCATTAGTAATTCTCGCTTTGCAATAATAAGTTTTTTTAATTTTTAAATTATAAGTTCGATGAATTCTTTTGAAACATGTTATACTTAATTTTAAAAAATAATTTTCATTTAATTTTAAAAATTAATTTTCATAAGTAAGGTTTTATAATATAAATTAATTTTATGAAGTTAAATTTGCATAGTTTATGTTGTAATATTTTTAATAAAGAATAATGAAAAAATACATATTTTATATTACTAATTAATTAAATACAAAATATGTCCATGACGTGTCGTGTCTTATTTTCTTCAATTATGCGTCTCCCGTATCGTATCGTGTCATCTTTGTATCCCTGCACTCGTGTTCGTGCTTCATAGTACTAAATCAATACCAAAGAATATGATTGCACTGTTTTGACTCATCTTCCAAGCCGCTACCATCTGGCCATTTTGGGAGATGACAACAACGAGACTTTAGGAGCAAGTAGCATAACTTCTCAGATAGGTTAACCGAGCAAAATGATTGCTAACTATAACAACATTAGCAGAGTCGAAGTCCTCTGCTTGAGAAGGGCGACTGAGGACATTGCCTATAACATTATAAAACAAAAGAGTTTGTTGCGGCTAACATGCTATTCAATTTATAGTCCTCTTTGAATTTCACTTATAGAAATTGTAGATGCAATTCGTGATGAATGCTTCTATCAACCGTTTCCATTGTGTAAATTAAAATAAAACATTTTTTATAGCACATAATGCCCAATATCATAACATCTTAAAATATTGCATTTTTAATAAAAATATAAAAATATTTCATCTTCCAAAAGGTTTATGGATATGATACATATGATCGTTGTCATCTCGAAAACCTAATAGATGAGCAAATTGGCATTAGAAAGCTAAATGAATTCATCCTTGTTGACCCATCACAACAACAAGAAATGGTACAAAAAGAAGAAAAGTAGAATGGGCCTATTCCAACATAGGTTATTCACACCACATGGGCCACTAATGAAGGCATCAAGGTACGATATTCTCAAGCGACTTCGATCATGTAAGGCCCATACTGCCTCAATTTCTTGTGCATCATTCCCATAACCTTAATCAACATCAATTGACCCTGAATCAATAACCTCTAAAACATTGTTGTCACTATCACTATATTCATCATCAATTATCAAACTGACAACAGTCTACTGATATAAGAAGTAGTGTTATAAACTTATAATCGAGATGTGTCAAGCCGAGCATATTGTAGATTACACTTGGCTTGGTCATTGATGATTGCTAAAATATTCACTGTTGTAGAGTAATGAATTGTCGTCTAAGTGTCGCACGAGAATTTAACACACACTTAGATGAAAGAAAGAAACAACTAATGACACCATAAGTTTTTACGTAAAAAATCCGTAAAAGGAACAATCACGAGGTTTGACTCAGTTAAAGAGATGTTCTAAAATTGAAGATTACAAATACAGTCATTTGTCCCACAGGCAAGAAAATGTTATACAATCTTTTGAGCTACGCAATCGGTGTGTGGATGAACTTAATTGTAAGAAGAGGGTGGCAGCCGACAAGTGGTGGTCGTCGACGGACAACAACTACTGGTAGGCGATGGACCACGCTGAACTTCAACTCCTCTATGCTCTAGTCAATTTATAGAGATACAATTAGAATTAATGAAAGTTTCATTGATCATACGACATTTGATGAACATTTGAGAGTCTTAACAATATCATAATTGAGTGATCTTGGGCTCATTAATTCATCTTATCGAGACACGCGATTTGAGCATGAGCACACCAGACTCGACATCTAATTGAATTTCCAAATATGCCCAGAAAGCTTTCAAAAGTGGTTTAATGACTTAATATGAGCTTGATTTGAATTAGATCAAATCGATTTTGGTATCGTTGGGTCGGTCTCGTTGAACCAGTCAATTTGACTATAAATTTACTGAAATCGAAGCTCTAGATGAACTTTAATTAAAGTTCAAATATTTCTTGCTCAAAAAATTACCTCGAGATATCTGTTATGTATTGATATTCATACTGGATAATGAAAATATGATGACGACATATCAGTTATATTATAAGTTGTTCATATCTAACTAAAGCTCAAGCCAAACTTTCACATGTATGTTTATACTTGATTTAATTTAATTTTTTTAATAATTGTACTAGGCCTGGACTTGGATTGTTCATATGAAATGAACAATTACTTCTAATGAGCTAATAAACAATCTAAAAATTAAAGCGAGTACTCGATTTTTCATATAAAATTGTTAATAAATGATTTTAAAAATATAAATAAATATGTAATTAAGAAAAACTTGAATTAATATCTAACTACTTTACATTAATGAAATAAGATAATGCACAAATTGCACACAAGCTTTGTTGCATTCAAATAAAATAAAAAGTATTATTAAACTAATTTATTAAAAAAGAATCAAATTATTTGTTTGAGGTCATGATACGAGCCCCCAACCACCCTCATGTGTCTAACCACTCGATCCCGCGCTGCAAGACAGAGATGCACTCAAGGAAGATCCAACCAGTGACCTTAGAGGACTTGCGCTAGGTTGCACTATCAAATAGTCACGGCGAGCAGCGCGCGCGCACACACACACACACACATATACATGCATACATACATGTATGTAATACATATATACATATATTTACATTAAATTATCATATATTTATATTAAATATATATAATAAAATATGTTATAATTAATTAAACTTTATTTAAAAAATATATTATATATGATATAAAATAATATAAAGCTTAATATCAAACATTTAATAAGTTACTTTTTGAACAACAAATGAGTTTATTTGTGAACATAATTAAACAAGTTGGATTGTGTCTAAGATTAGTTCATTTAACCGTTGAATTTAAAAAAAATATTAAACCTATTTATTTACTAATTTGAACAAAGTTGATCGAGTATTCATTAAGTAAAGTTGGAGTTGTTTATCGAGCGCATTGGTTTATTTACAACCCTAATAACAAGTAATGCTAGCATTATTTTCAAGTATATTTTTATCACATGACACTTCACTCTTCTCATATGGCTGATTATTGGGCTCTAATATGATTTCTCAATCCAATACGAGAATTTGAAAGAAATTCATGCTTCCTACTACCTAGGGGGAAGGCGACAGACAATATATGACTATAATTGGCTTCATCAAAATCAAACGCCATAAAACCTACAACACAATATTGGATTGCCCTCTCCTCACAACATTCAAGACACAATATTGGATTGCCCTTTCCTCACAACATTCTCGATTATCTTCACTAACATTGCAATTGTAAAATTTTTGGCAAGTGGCCAAACCAACGCCACTCAAGGCTATTTGTTGCGATCTTGAGAATGCTCGTTCAAGGTGATTGACAATGTTGAGGTTGAGGCATTGCAACTTAGCAGCTGGGATTAAGACCCATTGAACATTAAAAAAGTTGTCTTAGACGATGACCCTTCTTGCATTACGCTTAACACCACTTTTTCTAACTCGGAGCACAAGGAAGACCTCTACACAACCCTCCTATAGAATAATAATATTTTTGTTTAGTTTGCGGTTGAAATGTTAAGATTAAAATAAAATGATCCAAGCTGCTAATGAGATAAAAATTCACGAGGAGATCCATAAGCCAAAAGAGGATGGATTCATAAAAATAAATAAAACTATAATATACATAATGGAACTCAAGCTTTGAATGGTACAAATATTGAATGAAAATTAATAGAGATGCATAAACTTTAAAATCTAAACTAGGTTTGTCCAATAAACATTTATTTGCTTCCAAATACATTATCCAATGTGCTTATTATTAGGAATGTAAAAAATTACACAACAATATAATCGGGCTAAAAAAATCCGAGTTAGGGTGACCCAAATATTTTTTTGGCCGAGTACAGGTATCAAAATTTGACACGATTAAATTTTTAGCTCAAGTTCAGATTGACCCAAAAACCCGAAATTGACCTATGTAAACCCAAAATTGGGGAAGGGAGTGTATTATGCTTCTGCAGTTTCTCTTCTACTTTCTGCAGTTTCGCTTATTTCCTGACCTTGAACCTGACTTTCCAAGCGCCACATCTTACTTTCCATTTTCTTTTTCCTATTGCTTTTGGTGCTTCAGATTTAGGGTTGGAAGTCAAACTATGCTGGCATACTACAATGTTGGTCTATCTCCTAGGAGAAGTGTGACTTGTTCGAGTGCTCGAATGATTTTCATTGAAAGCCAATGCCAATCGGAGCCTTCGAATTTCTGTCAACTGCCGACACCAAGGTCGAAGGGTCTTAGCCTTTGGATTTCTGCTGATCGCCAACAAAGATATTTCTTATGCGCAGATCGCACTCCTCGTCTTCATTTTGATCTTTTATGTATTATTTGACATGAATTTTGAAACGACTTATTGTAGGGGATAAATTTTTATTCTGCTTATAGGTATTGTGAAATTAGGAATGTTGAAGGAAGCATATCTTTGTATGATTTACTCTTGATAATAATAATTTTAATTTTTATAGCCATTAGTCATTCTAACTTTCACCTTTTCTTCTTTGTGTTAATCATTATTATCATTGTTCTTTTTAGGGTAAATTGGGACTGAGGCAGTGCTAATGGATGCCTTATTTTTTATAGAATATTTTCATGCATGATTAATAGTAGGCATGTCAGTCAATTCAGTTCATAGTTGTGCACTATATATTTTTTTAAGATTGTCACATAACCTCGGGTCAGGTACAAACAAGCTTCAAGTGTCAAGTCATGTCATATTTTTGTTTATTTTTCTGTTGAATATTAGGCTTATTTGTTACCGAAGTTTGATGCTTAATTTTTTCTGGAAGCTTTCTGGTAAAATTGTCATTTTGCCTTAATTTAAATGATTGATTTTTGGGTTAAACAAGTCAGGTTGAGTTATAGGTCATGCTTGACCCATATCGTTGGCAGGTTAAACTCGCGAATTTACAATTTTCAGCCCTATAATATTTGGGTCAAACCAATTTAACTTGTGTCAGTTTCAAGTTAGATTCAAACCTGACTTGCACGCCCAAATTAAAACCCCTAGTTATTATGACCATTGCAGGAGTCATGTTTGACCCATATCGTTGGCAGGTTAAACTGGCGAATTTACAATTTTCAGCCCTATAATATTTGGGTCAAACCAATTTATCTTGTAACAGTCAAACCTGACTCGCGTGCCCAAATTAACACCCCTAGTTATTATGACCATTACAGGAGTCACAAAGCCCTTAGCGGCGACCTCAACCTTGTCGAAAGATTTCTTGATAGCAATCCTCATCTCGATCTTCTTAATGATGAATGCTGCAACAGTCTTGTTAGCCTCACCAAAGGCAAACACTTCATCAACTCTAAACTTATTAGAGGTTTTCTCTAAAGTGAATTTCTTATAGTGAAAATGTCCCCCCATTGGCCATCGAGCTTGGTGGTTGAGTTTGCATCTCCATCTTTCTTCCAGTGACTCGAGTTTCGCGTTCTTTATAGCAAGTTCCAAATTAGCAACAGGTTCAATAGCTTAAACAACTTCTGGCATTATTATGCAACAAAGCTTATCAAGACCTCTTCTGCAGTGCATCAACAATGTGTAGGACGGAGTGATGATTAAACCTTCTAATCTTTAATAAATGTTGAAGATAAAGTTGTTGTTCTTTGAACAATAAAGATAAAGAAAAATTAAAGGGCATTCATGGTCAACCCTATCTCAAGATGAGCTTAGTACTGATCACATGCCAACTGTCACATCAATCCTTGTCACAATTTGTAGAAACTTTGCCAAGGCTTTCTAAAACATATAGATGCATTATTTAGGTGCTTTTCATATATACTCTCTTGTTGTCCTTGGCTTTACGAAAGAGAAAAGAGAATAGGGAAATTATATACAACGATATTCTATTGAATTTTGATCTAAGTTAATTATTATGCATGAATTGGGTTCTACAAGTTGTTGAAGCAACACTAGCTAAACTTTTCAAGCCTGAAGTTGCCTAATACCTTGAGTTACCAATCAGCCTTGCTCAAGATTAACGGTTGACAATTCAACAAGAACAATAAGTCCAACTCGAAACTCAAAACTCAAATATTGAACCAGCTAGAGAATCTAGTAAGTCTTTGGACAAACCAAACCCTTCCTGCTAAATAATTTGGCTACTCATCTGGAGGACTACTTTGACGAGTAAGAGCTCTTGCTACAGCTTGTTGAAGTTCTCACTTGGAGAACTCACTCGCAAAGGGTTCTTAATAGCTTCAGTTGCTTTGAAATGCAAAAAACTTTGTATAGTACATCTTTTTTAAGCCTCTTCTTGATCACCTTAGATAGGTGTTGACTGGAGAGATGCTTAAGCCCACATCATCTTTTTATAATGTTGAAGACCAAATTGCAAAGCTTTGAACTTAAGGACCAATGACAATCAGAAAAAGAATTTTATGGTTAACCCTACTTCAATATTTAGGTCAATCTTAACCTACTTTTTAAGAGGTTCCGAACCAAAACAGATTTTATTGAATAAAAAAGCGTAGTCATCAAGATGCTACTCTCAAAGAAAGACTGCGCTATGAAAGAGTAAAGAAAATTATTATCAGTAATGTTAGGAAAGAAAGTGGAACAAGAATTTAAAAGTCATTAAAGATCAAATCATAAAGTTTAATTGCTAAAGATTCTCATTAGTTTCAGGGATGCAAGCTACGCGCCTATCGTTACAATAGTTTATATTCGTTTGTTTACCTTCTGTATGTGATCTCGGGCCAATAAACACAATAATGAACAAGCATTAAAGATCAAATCATAAAGTTTAATTGCTAAGGATTCTCATTAGTTTCAGGGATGCAAGCTACGCGTCCTATCGTTACAATAGTTTATATTCGTTTGTTTACCTTCTGTATGTGATCTCGGGCCAATAAACACAATAATGAACAAAAAGTCAATCAACCACAGAGATTTTCTCCGTCAAAATATTCCTAAATCCTTATCCAGAACAAAACAAGAACAGAAGCTGGTATTGCAGAAGAAAAAACTCACTCCAGGAGAGAGATCAAATCCAATCGCGTTCGTCCCCACGCCAGACAACAGCATCAATGGATGATTCCTCTTCGGCGCCTAAGATCACAAACCCATCCACACCAAAAGACAAAAATCGAACCAATCATCAACACTCAGTCATATAACAGAAGCCAAAATGATCAATATAACCCAATTACCTCATTGGAAGGGACATATCTCCAGAGGGCGATCTTCCAGCCGGTGCCCGGAACCGGCACGTGATGCAGCTCGTCAGCAGTGCAGATTTCCGGCTTCTTTCCCTCCTCCACTGCAGAAACAGCGCCAACTCCACCGCTAACTGCGGCTGGAGAAGCC
>NW_018164690.1:108650-115512 GCF_001263595.1 Phalaenopsis equestris
TGCCCAGGGTTTAGGTAACAGACGGTAGCCGCGGCCTGGAGGGCGGCGCGAAGATCAGCTGCGTTGATGTGGAGCATTCCTCAACAGCCTCTGGATTGTCGCCTCGATTCCGTTCGTAATCTTCCCTCGCCTTTCTTCCGCAAAGATTTCTCCACGCCTCGCGCGGCACGTTTCCATTTTCAACCTAATTTCCGATTTGACCCGAATGCTTAAGACGTGTCCTGGCGCGACACGAATCACGCGATTATAATTTCGCACGAGTTCACGCTCCCACTTTGGATTTATGATATGTGCTGTTTTATTATTATTATTATTATTATTTTTAATAAGGATAACCAGGCCCAGCTGTAAGCGAGTCTAGCCTAGCTCGAGCTGAGTTTAAATTTGCTTAATTAATTTCATTGAGTTTGGGCTTAAGTTTAAGTTTAAATTAATGAGCTAACGAGCAACTCACGAGCCGCCATATTTATTATAAAGAATTTTTAAATTTTTTAAATAATTTAAAAATAAAGCCTTCAAAATTAATGAATATATATATATTAAACAAGACGACACAAGCTAACGAGTCTAGATGGAGCTAGCTTGTGCTTTGCTTGTTAACTCATCAAGCTCACTTCATGAGCAACTTATCTAGCCGAGTTCGAGCCGGTTCACGAGTCGACTTGACACACTTACACCACTGAACAAGGGCAAATGTCCTACTAACATACAAACAAATAAGTTCAATTACACCTATAAAAAAGAGAATAACAATTATAAATATAAAACTCAAAAGAACTAAAACTAAAAAAGACAAGGAAATGCATGAGAAATGTAGTAAAAAGAAACACAAGGCCAAGGAAATGCATGAGAAATGTAGTAAAAAGAAACACAAGGCTCGGAACCCAAGCAAAATAGTTCTAAAAAATGTATACGGTGTCCGATCTCCATAGTTATACACTTTTTTGTGTGATGAACAGTGGAGATTGAACACCATATGCAATAATTTTTCATCACAGAGGGCTTCATCTAGGAATTCTGATCAGATAAATGAAAGCTCTCAAAGCTCAGATAGACATAATTGTAGAAAATTAAAGCATAAAATAATACTTATGTCAGACCTTGCAAACAATTTGAAGCTGAGAATCATTAGTATCATAATATGCAATGCTTAATGTGGTGAAGATATTACTAAAAAATTCAGAAAGCATCGTCCCAATTGAATTCCAATAAACGACAGTATAACACTTTTATAAGGGCCCTCATAGCTTAAAATACTAATGCGGCCATTGAAACTTCTTAAGTAATGAAAAAACTAGCTCAGGGATGGGATGAGAGTTCAAATAAGCAAAGATTTAAAAATAGTTGCACGAGATTTCAACACACAAATAAATACATAAATAAATAAACAACCAGTAGTGACATCAGAAGCTTTTACATGGAAAACCCATAAAAGGAAAAAATTAAGAGGTCTGATCCAGTTGTAAAAATCCATTTTAAGTTGACGATTACAAAAACTCCTTATTCCACAGGTAGGAATAAGTTACAAAATATTCTGAATTACAATGTCGACCTTACAAAAACTTGTGAAAATTTTATATATTATTATTTTTAATTGTTTAGACTAAAACTTGTTATCTATTAACACATGTACATTCACAACACAACATTCTCACCTATTTACACATCTAAAAGCTAAACATTTATATTTACATACAAAACACTAAATCTTTAATATTATGTAAAATAGGAGCAAAAATTATGTGTGGATAACGTATGCACGAATTGATAATATTATAGTATTATTATAGCGCGAAATTCACACTTTTTCAAACATACCATAGTACATAATATTTTTTGATGAAATAGAGACAAAATTAGTTCATGTCGAGAGCATGTAATTATCGGAATTTACAAACTTTTTTATATAAATAAATATATAATTTATACAATTTAATAATTTTGACTAATAATTTAATAATTTTGACTGCCGATATATATTTTTTTCTAAATATTTAAAAAGAATTAGACATTTACCCAATTAGGATTAGGGGAAGTACTCTAGAGAGCTTGACTGTCGATATTTTTTTTTTATAAATATTTAAAAGAATTAGGCATTTACCCACCCAATTAGGATTAGGGGAAGTACTCTAGAGAGCTCCTGTCCACTCGAGAAGCATTCCGTACAACGAAGGATGAAACATATTGAGAGGCTCGGCGTCGCGATTGGTGCTCGAGAATGGCTGCGGCATCTGCTCAGCCATTGCTCTCCCTCCGCCCGGCCCTCTTCTCTGCTAAAATTTCCGTCTTATTTCCTCGCCCCTCATCTCTCTCTTCGATCTATCGCAAGCCCCATCCGATTGTCGTGCTCCACCCCCACAGACCAAGATATCCGGCCGCTGCTGTTTTGCCCTCTAATTCCCCCCTTTCTATCACAACCTCAGGACAGGGGGATCATGACGGCAGCGTTCGCGGTGTTATTTTCGCTGTCATTGATTCGATCTCTCTCCTTCTGACGTCAGTCACGCTCTCCCTCTCCCTTTTATTGGTTGACGTCGATCCCGCGTCGGCCTTCGTGGTTTCCACGCCCAGAAAGCTCCAGTCGGATGAGCTTGCCACAGTTCGACTTTTTCAGGATAATACCCCCTCCGTTGTCTACATCACCAACCTCGCCGTCCGGTATGATTCTTCTCCCTTGATATTCAACTGCTCCGCGCCGGATGCTGAAGTCTAGTTACGATTTGTTGATTTGTAGTATTCATTAATCCGATATTGATTCCTCGGTAGAAATTTTTCTCCACGAAGATAATTAGGCTGCAGAAGGGATAATGAACTCATCACTTTCATCTATGTAAATTCAGAGAATGAAGAGAAGAGGAGAACAGAATTGAAACAGCAAAATAATCTTTTTTTTGAATGTTATTACGGGATGTCCTACATATAGACTTTATAATGACAAACTTTTTATTCAAAGATAAGGTTACAGAGGTAATTAACGTGCTAAACCCTCAATATAAAATCTAACATTACAAGCTTTTTGAGTCTTAGCTCAGTTCGACGATCCTGGGAGCAGGTTAGTGGTTGGAGCGGGGAGAAGAGGAGGAGATGACGAGACCTGAAGCTGCTACTACACCTTTTGAGGTAAAGCTGAGACCTGAAGCTGCTACCACACTTTCTTAGTATCAGATGGTAAGATCATGATGCTTTTTTTCGCTCTGAGAGCTTTGGTGAAAATGTCTGATGCCGGATCTTCTGTCATTATATGTTTGAGAACTATATACTTGAGTTTGATATGGTCTCTTATAAAGTGATAATCCACCTAAATATGTTTTGTTCTCACACGGAATGCAGAGTTATGAGCAAGAGCTATGACTGAGGTACTATCACTGTAGAATGTAGTGGTGGTTATAGGCCTGTTGGTAACTTCGTGAATCAGCCTTTATATCCCGAGGATCTCTGTAGTTGTAGTTGTAAGAGCTCTATATTCTGCTTTTGTGGAAAATCTTGTAGCAGTGGTTTTTTTCATTGCCGACTAGAAATTAAATTTGGACCAAGGTAAAGGCAAAAACCTGTAGTTGATTTTCTATCTTCTTTATCACTAGTCCAATTGGCATCTGCATAAAACATGTAAAGAAAGTGGTTTAGTTGTAGTAGGGATGCCATGATTGGGAGTGTCGTTAAGGTATCTTTGTAGTCTTTTAAGAATTTGATAATGATGTGTGTTTGGATTATGCATGTACTGAATCAGTAAATTAACAATGAATGTTATATCGGGTCGGGTAATCATAAGATATTGTAAAGAACTAATGAGATGTCTATAGTGTTGCAAATTAGAAATATGTGGCAATGGAATGACATTTTTTTGATTGAAGTGGTAAAGTGTTAAAAGAAGTTTAGACTGAAACATACTTGCTTTGTTAAAAGATCAGAGAGATAATTAGTTTGATGTAAAAAATATTTGGTTTCTATTTTATTTATTTACAAATCGAGAAAATGACAGGTGACCAAGCTACTTTAAATTAAATTGGTTGTCTAATGGTTGAATTAAAGTATTTATGACTTTCAGAGAGTTCCCAATGATGAGAATATGAACATGTACAAGTAGATAAATGCGATCAAAAGATTGAATGTCATTGTCTGGATGCTTGTTTGACGCCATATATTATTTTGTTTAACTTACACACATATTGAGGATAATGAATGTCTATGAAACCAAAACGTTTTAAATTATATATTTTGTTATTTAATTTGCTATGTAAAAATACATTTGATACATCAAGTTGTTGTATGTCTCAATGTTCAGTTGTAGCCAAAATAATGAGCATATTAATAATAAAGAATTTGGTTATAAGACTAAAAGTTTTTTGATAGTCAATATCTTATTGTTGTTTGAAGTCTTGAGTTTGTTATGAAATATATACTTGAGCAGTTGATGTGGTATATATATAAATCAAACAGTAGAACGATCGATAAAGCGAAAAATAGAACGAGAAAAATTACACCAGAAAAGAACACACAGATTTACGTGGTTCGACAAATTGCCTACGTCCACGGAGTTGCAGAAGATTTTACTACTTGAGGAAATTTACATCAGTCGATCACCTCGACTTAAAGAGGAATCTCTCACTCTTCGTTGCTCTCTCATCTTCTGTCTCTGTTCTTCTCTCTCTACACTGAGATACACCGTAGAAAACTTTACACCGAGATACACCGAAGAAGAAAAACTTACAAGAGAAATAAACCCAATTTTTCTCCTGCCACAAGCCACCAAGAAGAAGCCTAGGGAGAACAATCTTCTTCTTTCTTCTGCCACAAGAAACTACTCCTTGCACTTCTTCTTTAGTTTATCTTTCTTTAGTTAAGGTATTGTGATAACTCTTCTTCTATCCCAGGAAACCTAAAGAAGAAAATCGTGACTTCTTGTGACTTACAGATATGAAGGAGAGCCTCTCCTTTTATCACGAAGAGAAGAAAGCAAAGGGATGCTTCGCTTCCCAAAATAGAGGAGGCGGAAGCGGTTTCTGGCAAAGGGATGCTTCTCTTCGCAAAAAGAAAGGAGAGAGTGGTTATTTGTGAAGATGTGTGACCCTTCGCGATCGAAAGCGTCGTTTTGCGAAAACATAAGGAGAGGCGGGAGCGAGAGTTCGTGGGTTAGGTGGACCGGACTCCACGTTAGCGCTAACAATCTCCCACCTGGAGATCGGTACACATGCTACAACATCTCCTTCCTCGAACTGAATCCTCTACTGATAGTGTTGTTTTTTACTTCAAACATGAATTCTCCACCATGAATCCTATACCTTGAATCCTCCACATGTGTATCCTCCACCTCTGCAACTCAAAGCCTCTTTCTTCACTTCAGAAGACCAACTGAAGTTGTGTTCAACTTCAGTTTCTCAAGAGTAACACCCTCAGTCAACATATCAGCAGACTCCACATAGCTTTGCATCTCCAAGCTATGTCCTGGGTCACTCTTGTCTCTTCTTACAACTCTCACTGCATGGGCAACATCTTGTATTTATTGAATGCATTTTTCAACAAGTTTAGTCTTGTACCTTTTAATGACATCACGCTTAGTCTTCACCCGGTACACCCATTTGTTGTGCAATGATCTTTTAATGACATCACGCTTAGTCTTCACTCGGTACACCCATTTGTTGTGCAATGCCTTCTTTCCTGGTGGAAGTTCTGCCAGCTCCCACTTGCTCAAATTTTCATTTTGTAAGATTTCTTCATAGCTCTGTAGTTCTGTAACATCTGTCTGTGGAACATTAGGAATGGGTGCCCCGGACCCACTCGCTTCTTCACTTCCATCACTGCCCTGCACTGTGACCTTTGGTAGATTTTCTACCACTTTCAAGGCCCCTGAATCCAACATCAAGTCTTCAACAGAACTATGAACTGCCAACAAAAGTGCATCATATGATTCTTTAGATACAACATTTGCCCAATCATTCTCCATCTTCTTAGGACTTCTGCAATTCTTCTTTATGTGGCCAGCCTTGCCACAATTCCAACAGGTTGCCTGTTTACTAAACTTTAATTTTGATCTCTCTATCATTGATTTCCTGTCATGTCATCTCTCTCGGAAATCAACATTCAGGGCCGAACTCAAACCTGAGCCCTCGACAGAATCTAACTTCCTCAGCCAAAATCAAATCACGAATATCATCCTATTTCAGTTTAGATTTACCTACAGAACTGCTAACTGCTATCCTCATGGCTTCCCAACTGTCTGACAATGGAGCCAACAAGATCAGTGCATATATCTCATCATCAAAATCAATTTCCACATACGACAATTGATTTGTGATAGTATTGAAAATATTCAGGTGTTGAGCAACATAAACACCTTCTGCCATCTTCAAATTGAATAACTTCTTCATCAAGTGCACCTTGTTATTCGCTGATGGCTTTTTATGCATACTTGATAAAACTGTCCTGAGCTCTGCAGTCGTTCTTTTCTTGACGACGATGTGTGCAACATACCTCGATAGACTCAATCGAATAACCCCCAGAACTTGTCAATCCAACAAATTCCATTCAGCCTCATCTATT
This sequence comes from Phalaenopsis equestris, assembly GCF_001263595.1. NCBI lineage: Eukaryota > Viridiplantae > Streptophyta > Magnoliopsida > Asparagales > Orchidaceae > Phalaenopsis > Phalaenopsis equestris. The sequence goes on from NW_018164690.1 coordinate 115,188, forward strand.
CTTTCAGGTTTTTTTCCCAATAACAGAAGATGAAGTTTTTTCCCATAAAGATAATCCTCTATTTCAGTTTCTCAAGAGTAACATCCTCAGTCAACATATCAGCAGACTCCACATAGCTTTGCATCTCCAAGCTATGTCCTGGGTCACTCTTGTCTCTTCTTACAACTCTCACTGCATGGGCAACATCTTGTATTTATTGAATGCATTTTTCAACAAGTTTAGTCTTGTACCTTTTAATGACATCACGCTTAGTCTTCACCCGGTACACCCATTTGTTGTGCAATGCCTTCTTTCCGGGTGGAAGTTCTGCCAGCTTCCACTTGCT